>NW_026136718.1:16468716-16643947 GCF_905237075.1 Dicentrarchus labrax | reverse complement strand
TTTTAACATCTAACCACAGTTCACAGATTATAAACACTGTATTGATTTAAACTACTGATCAGTTTTAGAAGATGAGTGGATGATTTAATTACTGAATAAATGTATATATCTATCAGTAAATCAGTCAGAATAAAGTTTATTGGCCAAATATGGTGACAGTCAAAAGGAATTTAAATATGATTGTCAGAAGTTGTTATTGTGCTAAAAACCAACATTATGGGACAGAAACCAACATACAGATAAACAAGCATTGATACAGTAAATAAATCCAGACAAGTAACAGCAGCACAAACTAACATTTGGTGTCTGACTCTGGTTCCTCAAACCTGCTTCATCTGTTCAGGTTTTTACTATTTTTGTTGTTTTCTGCTCAACAGAGAAACCTGATAACACGACTGTCATCATCATTGCCGCAGTGGTTGTTCTCGCTCTCGCCGTCATTGTTGTGATTGGAGCCGTCATCTATAAAAAGAAAAATGGTGAGAGACCATTTACCATTTACAGAAACAGAAACTGTGTCTATTTTGTCAATATTTTGATTTTAACTTTGAATTGTTGCTTTTATCCAGATTGCAAAAGTGAAACAAATTTAATTCCCAACACAACAAAATCTGTTTCAGCCAACACTGGAAATAATTAACATAAATCATTTTGTCTTTTCTTTCTATTTCAGCCAAACGCCCTCCATCTCGTAAGTACAACTTGTTATTCTCTCTCTGACCTTACATGAATGCTGTAGAATAAAAAAGGGTTTCTGGATTTTCTGTTGAAGAACTTTTCTTTCACTGTTATCTGTTTATAATATATATATATATATATATATATGTGTTGTGTATACGTTAACAGTGTCAGTTCAGAGCAGAATGTGGGCTAACAATGTGTTTCTGACCTTACAGCTATAAGCAACCCTGAGGTCATGGAGGAACTGAACCCAAAAGCCTAAACAACAAAAACACCATCTGAACACAGTAAGTTACATCTTATCAGACATGAACTATTCACACCTGTTGTTAAACAAAGCTACCTTAACTTAAAGTGCAAATAACTTTATTCACTGTAAAACTTCTGTGACACTTTGTAAAGAAAATATTTGATTTTCAGTTTATTTCCACAACAAAGGTGAAACACACAACGGAGTATTAGGGCCAGACTAAAAGAAAAACTTTTTATTTTTTTGGAAATTACGAGATTAAAGTCACAATATTATGAGAATAAAGTCATAATATTACCAGAATAAAGTCATAATAATATTACCAGAATAATGTAATAATAATACAAGAAAAAAAGTCATTTTAATGAGAAAAAAGCTTCAATAGAGTTATCAAGATCAGACTTGAGCAGCTCAACCAAACAGCAGCCTCAGCCTGACTCCAGCAGCCGCTGTTTGTCTCAGTCGTACCGTACAGTCAACAGGTAAACTAACGTATTGATCATTTTGTCGTTAAACAGTTTTGCTGGCTGGGCCAACAGGCTGACAGTTCTCATAATATTACAACTTTATTCTCGATATTACGACTTTATTCTTGTAATTTCCCCCAAAAAGTCTGGCCCTAATACTCCATGGTGAAACATTTATATGAAGTTAAGATTATTAAGAAAAGGTATCAGCTTCCAGAAACCTTTAGATCAGTAGGTCAGATAAAGTGAAATGTTAAAACTCAAATATTAACCTTCAGAAAAACAATGACAAATGTTTATTAAAATTACATTAAATTAAAACAACTGTTCTTCAGAAGCACAGAAGGTAAATACTTGTTTTATTAAATATTAACACTTAATTATGGATATTTAATGTCTGAATGATTCTTTAAATTTGTTGGTTTGTGGAAATGATCTCCGCAAACATTTAGGAAATTATTTTGTTTTCTATTTTATGTAATGTTTTTTTTCTCTTTAGGTTTATGGATTCATTTTGCACTCGAACGAGGAGCGGTCCCTCCACATTCTCCTCCGTAAACTGGGAATTCATTGATAATTCATCCACATACAATAAACTGATCAGGGTTGGAAATCTAGTAGTAGATGCTTATTAATTGGAATACAAAGAACACAAATTTGATAAATTAGTTTACAAACATTTTACATTACAAATATAAACATAAATGGCGACATTAAATTATGAAATGTTGGTCAATCAAATGAGGATCAATCATATTTTGCTCTTAACTGTAAAGAAGTAAAACAAGATATTTAAAAAAAAATGAATGAAAGCATCACAGCACTTTCTATACGTAGATTTGTGTGTTAATCTTAAACAAATCCACCATAGTTATAGTTTAATACTTCTGGTGTTGGGGTTTTCTGGTAAAATCAATATCTGTAATAGAAATGTAAATATACATATACACATACACAAACACACACACACACACACACATCCATGGATTCCCCTGCATATACTCCAAGGATATGGCGATTTGATACCTTAAGATAAGAGAGATTTGTAAACCAGTAGAGAGTTAATATATTAAGAAAATAAATAGTTATTTTATTCTCTGGTTGTATTAGATCACTGGAAGCAAAACTGCAAATCAATCAGCAACATCCAAAATTATGCTTCCTATATTGGACACTCTGTACTGTCTGTAGGTGTTAATGTAAGAATACAATGGTGATAAACTTTCTTCACCTCTCCCACTGTGCACTGGCTGACTCGTCCTCTGTGCTCTCAGCTGGATCAGTGGGACGGTGTGGAGGGTTTTGTTTCAATGGTTTGAATTATCTGGATTTGTAAATAATTCATTGGACACACATTTCCACCTGTTTCCTGCTACATGGTTTAATTTACAGAAACTGTTCAACATCTTGAAATACATGCAAATACTGAATAAACAGTGATAGGTTGTATCAATGTTGCCCATCCCCATACACACACACACACACACACACACACACACACACACACACACACAAACAAACAATATAAGAATCAGGACAGAATTTAGTTTCCAGTTGTGTAAATAGTTTGCTTGTTTATTTCTTTAAAAGTGATCAAATTTAAAAATGTTGTTTTGATTCCAATCAGGCCAAAGTATATAATTTATGTTTTTGAGATTTTTCTGAATTAAACAAGAGTGTGTTATTGTTATTGTTTTTGTTTTCATAATATCTCTGTTTTAATTAGTTTGGAAACTATTATATTTAAATTTTAGCTGAAAGGGTTGTGGGATGTTTTAAGCTTCTCAGCACTGATAGAAATCTTTTTGAAAATACTTGCTAATATTTAGGGACAAGGGACATTTTCTCTCTTAGTTTTCTAGAAAATACTCAAAATTACTTTTTGTGTTGGATTGAGTGGATTAATCTCAGATTAAATTGTTCAACTGTTATGTTCCCTTTGTACTTTTGATTTCAATAAAGTCCTGTCAAGTCCAAGTCCAATAGTGTCTTTTTGTGTTTCTGCATATATTCTTACACATTTGTGACTGTAGCTACAGTTATATGAATATTGCCTGAGTTTTCATGTTTAAAACAGACTAAATGAGCACAGCTCTGTAGATGTTAAACTGGAGAACGTGTAGAACAAAATTCTTTACAGATAGCTCAATGAGGAATTTGGCTTTTCACACGAGAAGAAAATTATAGTGATGACGATTCTGTGTTATGTGTAGGTATTGTTTACTGCTGACTTTAATAAGAAGGGTCTTCAAATGTTTTGTGTATCATAGGAGGCACGTAGGTGTATTAATTAAAGATAAGAAGAAAAAAACGATAAAATGTTTAAAACTTCTGATTCATTTTTGTCTGTTTATGTCTCATTGTGTGTGTGTTATCAGTGTATAGACTTTAAGAGATAGCCACTCAGTTCTTCTCATTGTATGTATCCAGTGTGGTGATTTGGTTTTCCCCTAAAAAAAAACCTGTTGCACTGAAATCTGCCTGACAACTGATGACGTTACGCTGCCAAGATATTCTCCAGTTCTGTGGCTTCTCCAAATCAACTCTATTTTTATATGTATACTGTATGTATGTGTGTAGGATGTACCTACAGTATACAATAAACCAAAGATATACACTCACCTACTGTATATCATATAGTTAATATAGTTGTGACACTTTGTTACTATTTTTAAAGTCATATGGCCCATAATATATATAATGTTCTTTTTAAGGCATAAATTTTACTGCTAGACTTCTGTGACTTTCAAATTTTAACTGAAGCAGGAGAATACAAACAGATCCTCACAGACCTGTAAAAATGATGACTGACCTTTTTTCGTGAAGATCAATACCTCCACGGGCAAAACCTGTGTGACTGAGCTCTGCATGGAAACAGATGACATCACAGCTGTTTTGGTATCACCAACCTGTATTATATAGTAAACCATAGAAACAAAGCCTATTGTTTTAAGTGGTTTGACCAACCTGTTTTTTTAATAAACCATAGAAACAAAGCCTATTTATAAGTGATTTTATATAACACAATATAGATTTACCTTGTGTTGAAAATGTGATGACACAATCATATTGAATCAATACACAGTTGACAGTAAAAAAAGAGACTGGAGACTACAGGGATATTTATAGATTACCCATCATGTCAACATATTTTACTATTTAATTTTCAGTGACATACTAGCTCTGTCATGAATTTTGTGCTTGACACTATATCATAAAGCAACTTAATGTATCTGTTCAGGTTAATCATTACAGGACAAAGCAGTAAGTTGAACGACAGCCTTTATTTAGAGCAGTTTTGATATTATTTTAACAGGATGTGCTGGTTAGCATAAACCATATCAAGAGTATCATCATGTACAGTACCAACAATACATAATATAAAGAACCATAACCAAACAAAGATGTTAACTATTTAATTGACAATTGGATCCGGCAAAGTTTAGGTTCATATGTAAGAAAGAAATGGTTCTACGTAGCATTTAATGATCTGACTCATTGATCTAAAATCAGAAATGGACCACACACTTCCTTACACACTTTCATTTCCAAAATCAGGTGTCAACTATTTCAATATACAATATATATAGATATAAAATACATTGAAACATAAAAAAAACACATAATTTTGGAAAGAAACACATCACTGGACTGTACTCAGAGAGCTGAACTTTATCTGTGTTTGAAAACTCAGAACATTCCCTTCCTGTAGCGGTGGATCAGCTCTGATACGTCTTCCTTACACACCTTTATCCAGCCATCCTCCTGCATGTGGTACACTAAACAAACACACACACACAAAAATATCACATACAGGCCTACACACATATTCCCACAAATCTACACAAAAATAAGATTTCAGTCTGGACCAAAGTGAACCGACCAATCAACAATGCTGCTTGTGATAAAAATAATATCTTTAATAGAGATACAAGATATACTTAAATGTTAAATCAAAAACTAAATTTAAGAGCATTATCAGAGTATACTCACTGTTGACCACTCCTCCAGAATAAGCATCCCTGTGTGTAGCGTGAGCGATGCCCCGACGGCCCAGTTCATACGCCTCCTCTACTGTCATGTCTTCCCGGTAACCGCTGTCCACCACACCGTAGGCGTAACTGTTACCACAGCCGGTGGAGAACATACGGCCAGACAGACGCGTCCCATTATCATCTACATAGTACAGACCTGGGCCCTGGAGAGCACAGAGTCATTATATGGTCTGCAGGACAATTATTATTTTATATACAGGCCCCTGTTTCTGATAAGAGTACTTCCAAATAGTGACAATCATAAAACGAATATAATTTAATGAGCTGCTCCATCAATGATGCCTTCAGTGTTCACGTATATCTTCTAATATTTCAGGATTGTATACCTGACTCACTAAAGAAATTATACTTACATGAATTTGAAGATATAGGCAACTGGTGGCGGCAATCAGTATTATTTATATGTCATATTGATATGTAGCTAATATTTAAATATGTTGTGTTTACAATAAATCCCTCTTTTCCCTAGTTTGACTGTTAACTGGTTTCTGTGTAAATGTTTCCTAAACAGCTTATATTATAATATTATAATACATTAATACATGAGTGTCAATGTTATCTAAGTGGTGTCTATATTTTAATGTTTTTTACAATGATGAAGGCCATGTGAAAAGGAATAAAGTGACTTTGTCATTGAGTGTCATTGATAGTAAATATAATTAATGATAACAAACAAGTATCCATTTTTAAAATAAATTCTTATTATTATCCAAATTAGACCACAACTTTACAATCCTCTACCAGCAAAATTTCTAATTTCTATACCAATAAATTGGGTACAATATGAGGCTCTGTTTCACATGAAGTGATAAAAAAGATTATAAATGCTCCTAACACTGCGGATTGTAAAACTCACACATTCACAACCAAACCCACAGCTTACCTCTTTGTCCCATCCACAGATCATGCTTCCCATAGAGAGGCCCATCCCTCTGTAACCCTGCATCATGTTGGAGAGCAGCTTGGACGCAGCAGCTACAGAGATCCTGTGGTTGTTCCTCAGCCTGTACAGCCTGGATGAAATAATAATAAAAGAAGGTACCAACCAGTTCATAAGCAAATCCATAGACAAATCAATCTGCCATGCATTTAGTCCAGATTGGCCTGAACTTGGTGCTTACCAACACTGAAAAAACTGTTTTACCTGGCAGTATTTTATGTATTTTATGCATGTTTTCATCTAAATGTAAATCTGTTATGTTACTTTGATTTATTGTGTTAATTTCTTGATAAAGAAGCTTTGATAGTTCATATAGTACCTTGTGTAATATACGTGTCCTCACATGACATTCGCATAGGAGGCCCATGTGGGGTTAGGACCTGGAGCCCAGGACTTTCTTACTGTGCACCACTGAACCTCTTTCTGTCAGTCAAATAAAACTAAATCATTGAGCTTTCTCCAGTTTCTTTTGTTGTGATTGATCTGACATTACTCGACTATATATCCAACTCATTAACACAACTGTTACACTAAATCTATAAGGTCATGAAGCTCTAAAACAGGAACCAGATAAAATGTTGAAGCACAGAATACAAACAGCAAGTAATACACCACCAAACCCACCAATACACAGATACATAGAACGTTAAATGACAAAAGGGACTGACTGACAATGGGACCAATATTCAAAACACTGCATGACGGACCTGCACTCTTTGGCCAGGAGTCTCTCCCAGTACTGGCAGTCTGCAGCGCTGCCTGACATGGTGCCCAGTAGGTAGGGGTTGATCTCTATGACCTTGTTGACATCGTTGGATGCTGCAGAGCATTTGGGAAAAGGAGACATTTAGTGACCAAGATTACAGTCTGAAGCATGTCAACACTATGATGAAGCCCACTGTATCAGCACCTTTTTAGTCCATGGTCTCTAAATTCCACATGCTGCTCTTTGAGACCACTGTTCCGAGAATCAATGAGAATTTGATATGATGTACTGTAAGGGACTTTACAGAAGCTAGGCTGTCAGACTATGTGGAATGACGGGCTATGCATTGTATGCTCCACTTTCTGCAAACTTTTCCAGGTCTGGAAGAGAAATAACACATTTTCCATAATTTTCCAGACATGCATATTTACCTAAGTATCGTCCAGCTGAGGCTCTGGAGTCTACGGCCACAATGACTCCATGTCTGAACTTGAAGGCCAGGGTGGTCGTACCATGGTTCAGCTCTATACACACACCTCCGTCATGGTTGCAGGACTTGAGAAACCCTGAAGGCTAAAATGAAATCAAAGAAGGGATCTTAGACGCATAACGTGTAAAAACGCTGTATATGTGTGAGCAACATGAGAGTGGAATATCCATCATAACCTAATATTCTTTGACAACAACTCGTGATAGTTAAGATAAATGCATGATATGATATTTCATAAGAAGCAAACACGCTGAAAACCACAGACGCGTAAAATAACTTGAACCACACCGCGTCTGACGCTTCATGCTTATGGCAGGTTTACCGGATAGGATTCACTATATTTATTTCTTACCAAAACTCAAGATACTCACGTCTACACCCAGAGGAAGAGCAAATTCTTGAATTTTGGTCCCGAAATTGTAGTGGTTGGTTCGGTCAACAAGATGTGTCTGTCCTGCTGGAAGAATCTGCTCCCGGAGTTCAGAATAAGACTTAAAACCACTTACGTCGAAAAGAGCCATCGTGTGTTAAAGTGGATAAACTAATTCTGATTATAGTCTGTAGTTTGGGGTTTTATGTTTTCCAAAACGACGAAGCTGATTGACAAAGCGTCAATGATAATTTCCTTGTTCGTGACAAAGAATTCGAAAGTGAAAGGATTGAGAAACAGTTTTATGTAGTTTGTCGTCTCAAAATAACAATTCAAAATTAGTCAGAAACATAAAACCGGTGCACATTTATACATTTTTGAACAATCATGGCCATTATTTGTAAATTAAATAGTTAATTGATCAAAATAAAATACCTAGGACTAAAAGAAGGTATTGATCTATAATTAAAAGATGGCTCGGAACTACAGAAACCAATAGCAGAGCACTATATGTTTCTCGTCATCAGTCTCTAAGCGGAAAGGCAACACTCAGGTTTGGAGAAGCCAGCTGAGGTGAATCACAGTATTAATACCTGTTTGTATACTAAATAAGTTTAAAAAAAATACACTATCTAATGCAGTTAGGTCAATGTCATGATGTAGTATGACATATAACATTAACATAAGATGCAGCAGCGTTCTTTTTATTGGTCTGTTAATAATAATAATAATAATAATAATAATAATAATAATAAGCACAGTAAAGACAAATAACAAATCATGAAAAGAAATTAGGAAACAGAGATCAAACTGAAATTTATTCAATATTTTTTTATTATCATTGCATATTGTGAATATTGTTCTCATTGTGGCCTACTCTTCTTCACATCACAGTGAAGCACAGCAGCAGAACAGAAACCATGATGACAGTGTTAATAAAATGTCTGAGATGTTTAACAGTGTTATGTAATTAAAGACTGCTAAATGTTTTCGTCTGTGTGTGATTGTGCATCGTGGCTCAGGCTGTATCCATCTGCTGCACGGTCTCCTGTACAACCTCCAGCTTTAAGGGGACTACTTTCTCTGTCAGAACCGCCGTCGTGCCTGGACGATATTTGTATTTCATTTTCCTAGGAGAGAAAAGATAGATAGATAGATAGATAGATAGATAGATAGATAGATAGATAGATAGATAGATAGATAGATAGTTTAATTGAATTAATAATCACAGTGACAACGACAGATTAAAGATATTCACCACTCGCTGAGAAGAAAATCTGATTTGCAAATATGGTTCAACATAAAAACTCAACAAAACTCTCTTCAAATATGTGACCACTGAATCTGTTCTTCTTGAATAAAGTCATACTCATACTGGCCTACCTGTTGTCTTTGTACTCTGACTCCTGGTAGGGTCTGATGTAGTCCACTCCTTCTCTGGTGATGACACAGATATCGATGTTGTTGCCTGAGCCGAGGTCACTCATGATGCCTGCGTGGATGGCGGCACACACCAGCTCCTTCGCCTTCTCCAGCTGACAGAGTTAAGAGAAATCAGGGAAATGATGGAGAGATGAGTCAACATGAAGAAGACAAAGGGCTTCATCAGCTTTAAAATCCCAAATACCTAAACACTCTTTCATTAGGGAAGAAAATTAATGGTTTTAACATTTTCTCAACTGTGCTACAATTGACTTAAAGATACCCAAAAGTAAGTGAAATAATATTGTGATAATGTCTAAATAATCGACTAACAGTCATTGTCACAATATTTAGATGTCCAGGTGACGTACCTCCAGGTCGTGTTTGAACCCGTCCTCTAGAATCCCAAGAGCAGCCAGATCACCAGATCCTGCATGGAGACAAAGTAAAGACAGATTAAACAGATTGGAGAGTGAATAAAATATATAACTGCAGAAAACAAAAATGTTTGACATAATTTATATTAGTATATTATAGCAAATAATTTCATAAGGAGTGTTTGAAAAATGTACTGAGATAACTTTTGTTATGATTTTGTGCTATAAACATAAAAATGAGTTGAACTGAATTGAACAGCACAACTGAACAGCATCACATAAACTCCACCAACAAAGAATCAAAGAAAAGATGTCACAGTAACGGTGCTGCCACTGCTTGTAATAGTCTTATGTCACATACCCATTGAAAGATAAGGCACCTTATTCACGCTCCCATATGGCCCCACTGTGTATAGGTGGTTCCCGGTGCAATCTACTCCTCCCAGTATAAGATTGGCACCAATTTGGCCGTGATACCTGAAGGCCAGAGATTCCAACACACAAGAAGCAGGACGTTTTTTTTTAAGGAACTGTGAGTTAAACTCATTAACACGCCTCTAGATGCAGTACATATGTGTAACACAAACCTGTACAGCATATCCTGTAGTATGTTGACAGCCATGACGACACGAGGGTTCCTCCCGCTGTTCAGAGAGAAGATGGTGAGGTTGGAGGAGAGAAGGTCTGTGGTCTTCTCTGTATCTGCTGCTGTACCTGCTCCACAACAACTATGGAGAGAGAGAGAGAGAGAGAGAGAGAGAGAGAGAGAGAGAGAGAGAGAGAGATTGTGAAAGAAGAGAGAAGGGATTAGAAGAAAAGAAAAAGGGAATTGGGAAGTCAGACAGGAAAAGACCACTATAGGGAATTTTGGAAATCACTCCATTCATGTTTTCAGTGTACCGTGTATGAGACTTACTATATATTGGGAGCAATGTAATGGATCTTTGCACACATCTTGTCGGCCACCACTTCACTGGAAGTAGCTCTTGTGTCTGCGCCCAGCACCACCCCATCCTGCACCAACACAGACACATTGGGACAATAGTAACCAAGTTTATTATGCAAATTATATTTATGTGCCTAGCATACAACAACAGCTCCAAAGCTCCATACAGCTCCATACTACTCCCTTTTCAGTGCCCTGGGGAAAGGCCCTAAAATCTCAGTTGCCTGCCAGCAGTGGATGACTGTGGGTGAACTGGACAGGTCCTATGTGAAAATGTGTGGAACTGCATGAATGAATAAAATATTGTGTTGCTGAGAAATATCAGACACAACTACACCACCAATGTGGAATGGATAAGTATTTCAACTTCCTATAACCATTGAATATTTGCATGTTTTAGCCCATTATCTACAACTGCAGACACATTTACTATTTAACATACAAAAGCATAAGTAATTATATAAATGTCTTTACTCTATGGCTCTCCATAGTAACTTACAGGCAGCCTTTGGTATCAGTATGAACATTAACTGCAGATATTTTAAACTACCTTAACATATCATCATAGTGGACATTCATTGAATCTATGTTACTGTCAAAGTTATGCATTGTGACAATCCCAGTGCGAACAAGGAGTTTATAACACTGTATTTCTTTGTCTCAATACTTGTAAAGTTGGATTTAATATAAAACACTTTCCTTGTTGTGTTCAGTGATGCTCCAGAATATGAGATTTATGAGTTTCCTGCTAAACAGCAACATTTTTTAAAGCCAGTAAATACTAAATGTGTGGGGTTTTGTCACGACTTAATAACATAACTGGAGAGTTGTTTGCAGGTTTGAGAGGCCTTGAATACAGAATCTGTGCTCACAACTACACAACCATAGAGATAACTTTGATGTTTAACAGCATGCTGTTATGTATAAAATACATCTGTTTGAAAAGCAATGCAAAGTCTCCAATTCATAGTTCATGGAAAAAAACACTGTTTAGGTCCATTAATTTTATCAGTGTGAACTGCTTTATACTCGCCTTGAACACCACTCCTGCTATCGTGGTGCCTGTTTTCAGAGGTTTAGGTGTCTGTCCTCCATCAAAAAGACCCTCTAATGCAGCATTCCTAGAGAGATGGATGGAGGAGGGGGTAACATAGGAGCATAAACTGAGGAATATAAATATAATAGTTATAATAACCGTGAACACATCATCACTATTGTTTCATTGATTAAACTGATAAACAAGCAGGAAAAAGTTACTTTCACTTTTGATCCCGGTGAAAGCTCAGTGTAACCGTCAGATTAAATGTATCTACTGTTATTATTGATACAGTCTGCTGCTCACAAGACATAAAAAGAAGCTCATACCTCGCTGCGTTGTCGAAATTAAACCCCGCTGCAGGAGTTTCGAGGACATTTGATAGCGCCATACTGGATGTGACTGCGGCTTCTCTGCGCGTCTCCGTGCGCCTGAGGTCGCTGTTCTGAGCGTCACCTCTCCTTCTTCTCTTTCGATTTTGGAGTGAAAATGGAGAAACACTGCACGAACTCACAAGTCAAAGGAGTCAGCACAGGGGTGAGTAAATCCGGACCGTTTAGGTAGTAACTTTATCTATAAATGCTGTACCAACGCCTATTACGCGTAAAATGATCGATAATCGACTTCGCGGAGGAACAGGTGATGCTATACCTGAATAGTGACTTAACACAAAGAGAAATGTCATCGACTGGATATTCCACGTGTTTTATTATCAGTAACTTGTTCCCATGTTAGCCCTGACTGAGTTTATTTGTCACATTTCTACAAAAAACGTCTGACTACGGTTTCATTTTCAGTTAATATCCCCTTAAAAAAAACCTCCCTCCACAGAACTCTAAATCCCAGAATTCATAGTGTTCAGTCAGCGTAAATGAACATGGAGTAGTATTTATGATACTGTAGACCCCTATGGTATATTTGAGTGTATATTTCTCTTCTGCCATATCCTGGAGGATCTAAACGTATAAACAATCACACTCTCCTCCTCTCTCCTCCCTCAGACCACCATCCTGGCTGCCACTTTTGATGGAGGGGTCGTGATTGGGTCAGACTCCAGGGCTTCCATGGGAGGGTGAGGATGATACACTGAAGTTGCCTTTATTGTTGAACTCCTTTATACAGAAGAGGGACTGCTTGAAAACATCCATGATAACAATCCACACATTTAAGTTGATACACAGAAACAAAACTCTGCACATAAATAATAACAACATTTTATGAAAATTTTAAAACTTCTGCAGTCAAGTTTTTATGTATTTCTCAGCTCAGTGGTGGAATGTGACTGTACTGGATTTAAGTACAAATCTGACGTACTTCATGCTACTTTACAATTCTGCTCCACAATTCAGAGGGAAATGTTTTACTTTTTACTGCAGCTCATTTATTTGCAGCAAGTTACTTAACATATTAAGACTTTACATGCACAACATCTGATGAGCTTATAAAATATAATGCATTGTTATATATTTAACCAAATAAAGCCATTTAAATTAGCTTCAGCTCAACGTTCCAATAGTAAAATGCTTCTTACACATTGATCCAATCCAATAACATATTACTGAGTACTTTTTGCTGATGTTACTTATATATTTTTTACATATGTAACATTTAATACCAGACTAAAACCTGAATCAGAGGGTTGTGTATTATTTTGCTCAATAGTGTATATGTATATTATTGATTTGGAAACGTGTGGGACCTCTTTCCTATATTATGAAGAGCTTATTGGCTTAATGATAACACTTCAACAACGTCTCTTCTCCCTGCTGCAAATGTGTATGTATGTAGTCTATCTGAGAGCTTTGTTCATCCTCTCATTGTGTCTCTCTTCAGAGAATATGTATCATCTAAGACCATCAACAAGGTGATTCAGGTTCATGACCAGATCTTCTGCTGCATGGCTGGCTCCCTCGCAGATGCTCAGGCCGTCACCAAGGCTGCAAAGTTCCACCTGTCCTTCCACAGGTGCCACACACACAAACATATGAATACACTGGCAAATATTACACAACACATCACATTTCAAATTTAAATAATTTTACTAATCCCAAATCTTCAAACTTCCAGACTGGCTTTTATTCCTCAGCGAGGACACAGTCGTACACAGTTGTGTGCATGCAAAAACATGCAAATACCCATATCCTGTATGTGCTCTATCTGTCTCACACACATGCAGTTAACACAACATTGATTCATCACATACACAAAATAATCCAGAGAATCTGAGACCACACATAATAGATTCAAAGTCTATTCTCTTGCCAACAGCACAAACTTTAAAATAGATCTTTCTTGAACTTTCTTGATCCATAGTGTCCAGATGGAGTCTCCTCCTCTAGTGATATCAGCAGCATCGGTGCTGAAAGAACTGTGTTACAAAAACAAAGATGAACTACAGGCCGGCTTCATCACAGCAGGCTGGGACAGGAAGAAAGGGCCACAGGTAGGAAATGGTTGTGAAGGCAGTCAAACATCAGAGAAGCAGTGATGATGATAGTGAGTCCACCTCGTTGCATACAGCTGCGTTACTGATATTCTCCATCCTTCTCCAGGTGTACGTCGTGGCTCTAGGCGGGATGTTAATGAGTCAGCCGGTTACCATCGGTGGCTCAGGCAGCACTTACATCTACGGCTACGTTGACGCCAAATACAAACCCAACATGAGCAGAGACGAATGCCTACAGTTTGCCACTAATGGTATTCTTGTATTATTTTACTTTTGTACCCAAACTTTAATATGTTTGTATTTGTTTTGTCAGGGTTTGAAGATTTTGGGGAGAACTGGGTTTGTATTCCATGAAAATGTATTAATATGAATGAAGGGGTTAACAGAGATAAGGATTTATGTTTGGCAAATCTGTTTATTTATTAAAAATATTAAAGTTTGACATAAAAATCTTAACTGAAGGTTTTCCAGGACTTTCAACAACCTCTCACGGTCTTCAGCAACATATAAAGTTTGCTCAGTTCTCATTGAGTAAACCTAAGTGACACAAGTATGACCTGAAATGAGAGGTTAGATTAATATTAACAAGAAGGAGTTCAGATTAGGTGACGTTTATGTTCTTACATGCTCAATATCTTTGGATCTGCAGTGTTGCATGTACCTCTTTTATAAGACAAAGGCTTCTGTGTGCTATTAAGGAAAAGAGTTAAATGAAAATCATTTTTAAACACAATTAAATTATTGTTGGTGAGTTGGTAGTTGTATGTCATACACTGCATGTCTGTACTTGTTTAACTTGACCTATAATTCTACTGGTTTTTGTCCCTGTCTCTCTCCCTTCCTCCTCTGCCCTCCCTTTGCTTCATCCCTCTGTCTCTCTGCTCACAGCTCTTGCTCTGGCCATGGGCAGAGACAACGTCAGCGGGGGTGTGGCTCACCTGGTGGTGATCACGGAAACGGGGGTGGAGCATGTGGTGGTACCTGGTAACAAGTTGCCCAAGTTCCACGACGAGTGACTCCCTTTGAACTTGATCACACAGACACATGAAAAATGAGTTATTGCCTGGAAACGGTGGAGTTTATGTTGTTATGATAAGATGCAGGCTAGTTTATATAAAATCATTCCACAGTCAAAAACATAATAATGTCCATTATAACAGAAGGTTTCTTTTAGCCTTTTGTGTGTTATGTGTAGCTATTTTATGTGTGAAAATAAAATAAAGATATACATTTCCAAAACCTAATTGTTCTTATTTCTTTATTTGAGTTCATTGCTTCAAAACATATTAAAGGATTTGTGATGTGTTCAGTAATTTACTGTTGTTGCTCTGTATCATTTTAAGGCTTTAAGATTTATAGTGCATATATTGTATGTAGAATATTTGATGATATCCCATCACAAAGTGCAGTAAAAGAGAACTTCACTGAGACTAAATGTGCGTTTGAAATACGTACAAGCTCAGACTGGTTCGCTGCTCACGCAGAGGAGGGACAATTTAACTTTCAATTTCGATTTAATTCAGGAAAACATGGAGTCCGTCTGATGTGTGATTGTTGAATTTGACAAATAAAACGCGCCGAAAACAGTTTTAAGGCTGTAAAGACGGTTTCCAACAACAAGAAAACAATATATAACCGGGTCTGAACGTGTCGGTTTACCTCTGGTGTCACTGATACTTACAGACAGATACGGTCGTTGTTGTCGTTATTACCGGAGTCTCTGCGGCGCGTCAGCATGTTGGAGGAAACAGGGCCAGAGTGGTTGTCTGAGGAGGTGAAAACCGGAGTAAGTATGACATTCTCAATGTTTTTGAGAGACTTGGTGCCTTTTTATGTGCGCAACGCTGAGTACTCTGCGGAATTGCGGGTGCATATAATACATTTTAAATATTTATTACTTTTACTTCTGTTTGTAGACAACCATCATTGCCATTGAGTTTAATGGAGGGGTCGTGCTGGGGTCTGATTCCCGAGTGTCTGCAGGGTAAGTAACAGAGTGTGCATGTATGTAGTCTCCAGTTCTATCTGCATATGTATTAACCGATCAGCCATAACATCATGACAACCTGGGCACCCTGGTGCCTTCGCTCCCCTCTTGCATCAGTGACCCTGTCTCCAGTTCACCACTCTTCCTTCCTTGGACCACCTTTAATAGGTACTGACCACTGCAGACCCGGAGGACCCCACAGGAGCTGCAGTTTTGGAAAGAGTGTCAAAGTTGTTCAAATCCTCACGCTACTTTGAGGGCAAAATGTTCACTTTCTTCCTAATATATCCCACCCACTGATAGGTGCCATGATAATGAGATAATCAGTGTTATTCACTTCACCAGTCGGTGCTCATAATGTTATGGCTGATCAGTGTATCTTTATCTTTATTAGTTTCTCAAGAAAACTCTTCTACCTCTCGATGTTTCCTTACATTAAGTATGTCCTCTTCTCCCTCTATATCAACATCTCCACTGCACAATCACACACACACACTCTCTCTCTTCATCCCTCCATCCAGGGCGTCAGTGGTGAACAGGGTGATGAACAAACTGTCTCCTCTCCATGACAAGATCTACTGTGCACTGTCCGGCTCTGCAGCAGACGCTCAGACCATTGCTGAGATGGTCAACTACCAGCTAGATGTTCACAGGTAAGTACTGTAAAAGTACACCAACAGACCTGTTAATCCTTTATTAAATATCACACAATGGCAAGGTATAGTCAAACTCTTTATTCCAACTACATAAACAGCAGATAAAATTAACAAGGCCATATATTCCTAACAATATATGTTCATACGATTGCTCAGATAATAGTCACTTAAAGGCTGTTTCTAAAATTATACAAGGAATTCTGAATACAATACAGCAAACTGAATTTAAATACTAATTCTGATTGAAATATTTTGACTTTAAGATGTTTAATATTCATTCAGTTTTAGCTACTGGTTTAAAAATATACAAGTATTGTATTGGCCTTCAAAGGTGTTCATGAGTGTAAACCACAATGCACACAGCTTTTGTATTTTTTATGGTGGACTCTGTAAACATACTCTGTATACAGTATGTTTTTATGTGTATTGTTTTTTTTTTTTACTTTAAACCTGGTTGTTAACAATAGGAACATAGACAAGCTAGCAGCTGTTGCATTTTCTTTGCAAGGATTTATCTATATAATGCTAAGGCTTTCCACCAAAACAAAGAATATATAAACAATAATTTATCTTCTTTTGCGTATTCTTATGTTAGCATTGAGATAGGTGAGGACCCTCAGGTTCGCTCAGCTGCCACTCTGGTGAGGAACATCTCGTACAAGTACAAGGAGGAGCTGTCTGCACATCTCATTGTGGCCGGCTGGGACAGAAGAGATAAAGGACAGGTCAGTAAGCACATGTACTGAACCAAGAGAGAACAAAGCTTTAAACAAGAAAGATTACTGGTAAAAATGTATGTTTCTGCAACTTCTGTTAATGTGACTCTGAGGTTGCTCAATAGCTGGATCGGTTGCTAAAGTTGTTGTCTGATTGCTGCTGGATGCTTTAAATAAAAGATCTTATCCAACCAAGACACTTGATGTTGCGACCTGTTTTGTTCCTGTGCCCTTTGACCTCCTCCAGGTGTTTGCGACCCTGAATGGTCTCCTGACAAGACAACCTTTTGCAGTGGGTGGCTCTGGCAGCTCATATGTTTATGGGTTTGTTGATGCCGAGTATCGCAGGGGCATGAGCAAGGAGGAGTGCCAGCAGTTTGTTGTCAACAGTAAGTTTATTTAAAGACAGATTGTTGGATAGTGGAGAGGAAACCAGACACTATCTGCTACTTGTACTTACTACTAAGAAGTGCTATCACTCTATATTTCAAGTTATCAAAAATTTTGTCTTATAAAAACTAAATAATTTAGTTCAATCTCCTCACCAGTCTCCCCATTCTCTCATTGTCTCTCTTGTAGCTCTCTCTTTGGCAATGAACCGTGATGGCTCCAGTGGCGGTGTGGCCTATATTGTCACCATTGATGAGCACAGCACAGAGGAGAAAGTCATTCTAGGGAACAATTTACCTACTTTCTTTGATCAGTGATAAATATATCCCTTTTTTCATCTCCACTCTGCCACAACACTGTTGTGCAGGTTGAAATTAGATATTTGTTTTTCTCACAGTAGCCATCACACACACACACACACACACACACACACTTTTTGGCTCAACTGTCACCAAAGGAAGCTTTTAAAATAATAAATATTGGACAAAAATACTTACTGAACACTTAATAATTATAATAAAAGGACAAATGACTTGCATTGCTCTATTGTTCCCAAAGCTATTTCAAGTGTAATATAAGGTAGCCTTTGTGTTAGTTTAAAATAAAAACTGCTAGCACCTTCACATCATCAGCTGACCAGGTTTGTTTACTTTTATTGATTTATTTTCCAAAGAAAAACTACTGAGAAGTTGTTAATTTCAGTCCCTGCATGTCATTTGAACAAGGTTATTTCACCAGAAGGATAATGATAAACAGTCACTTGCTGAGAGACTCATTATTCGGTCAGTGAGGCTGCCACATGATAAAACTGTCAATTTATGTTTTAATGTTCCTGAGTGGCAGAGAAAATAAACCTGCAGAACCTCTGACATTCCTTTATCCTCTCTATAAAGAGTCCAACAGAAACACTCCCATACTTACTAACATTAGCGGCAGCAGTTGTCTCTGTCAGGTATTCAGTCTGACAAACAAATTACTAAACAGTGAAAGTCAGATTTGTTGCACCACCACAGGATTATGTCACCCTTTTTTTCACTAAGATGCCTGATGGATGGTTGGTCATCTGCCTACATAATTCAGACTGGACATAACAACAAGTATGCTTAAATTAACCTGCATGTTTTATCATAGTGCTGCATACACTCACATGCTGTAATGTAAATGATGTGAAATTCAAATAAAAGCCCCTTGTTGAAAATATATTTTTAAAATGTGTCTTCTTTATAATGAACCATCCCTTTAAGGGCTGTTTTTATGCTCTAAGGGAGAATAATGTCTCAGATACAGATACTGGACGTTATAACTGCAGTTTCCATCCAGATAATGTTTAACAGTGAGGAAGACTGTTTGAACACTCAGTTTAAGAATCCTGCATTGTCCGACTTCAAATTTTAGTTTTGTGCTCTGCAGTGGATTTCAGGGAAACCCCTGGTTGTGCCAGAAAATGAAACTGAAAGTGGATGAGAACTAAAACACTGGTACCGCGGCAGAGCAGGTCATACGAGGACGACTGTCGGAGAAAATGGCAGACAATACAACAATAATCCGCAAAGTCGTTTCTTTGATTTTAGCAGTTTGCGTCGACCTTTCCTTGTTTTACGCATCGGGATGTGTAGTGACTCACAGCGTCTTTGGACATCTTGCGCGTCTCTGGGTTTCTGCGGCTCTCCGGTGTTTAGCACTAACTGCTGTTACTCTGCTCAGTCTTGGAGACTTCAAACCATTGCTGATTCGTTTGATAACGGCCCACAGTCTGCTGCCCGCGGTGTTTGAGACCGGCACCAAAGCGCTCTACCATGAGGAGACCCAGTGTGGCCTATTGGCGGATATTCGCTGCTGGCTGATGTGCACCGGAGCGTCGCTGGCTGCTGCACTGTTTTGGGAAATCACCATACCGGACACCGACGATGCGGCCAACGGTAAAGAGAAGAAGCAGAAAGCCAGAGAGCTGTTTATGAGAGTCCTACACCTGAACAAACCCGACTATCCCTTGATACTTGGAGGTCTTGTGTTCCTATCGCTGGCTGTTATCTGTAAGTACAGAGGATGATGATCATCAGAATCCGAATCACTTTTATTGGTCAGGTATGTGCACACATAAGCATAAAGAAACAGGACCTAAAAACTACTATGTACAGTTATAGATATATAAAGAAACAAAAACAATACAATTTTAAGACAATAGTGCAAAGGATGCTGAAATAAATTACCTGCAGGATTCTTTATGAACATGAGGTAGGTGGACATGACAGTATGTACAGTATACAGCATGCATAGCATGAATGATTGTTTTTATGTTTTAAAAAGAAACAATTCTTTTAACAATGGAAAAATTAATAATAAATAGTTTACAGGTGCAGTAGATGTTAGTCACAGGGTTATGGTACCGGGATTGTTTCTGACACTGTGTGTCTGGAGTTAACTGTTTGTCAGAGATGATGATAATGATGCTAATAATCCAAAATTATGCATTGTCCTACTTCAAATTTTATTTTTGTCCTCTGCAGTCTGGGTTTTAGGGAAACCTCTGGTTGTGCAATGAAACTGTAACAATAATTATTTTAAAGAAGGTGACAGTGAAGGAAATTAAGCAGACAGATGATAATAGAAAATTCTCAACCGGAAAAATATTGTTTCAAACACTTTGTCATGTTTATTTTAATTATTAGCATTATTTGCAAATATTTTATTATGGGAATAGAAACACACTTTGAAGACTGCTCCTGGGATACACTGAATCACATTCATGATGATGATGAGGATGATCTAATGTTTATTTGCCTGGCTAACATAAATTTCTCTGTATGAGTCTGTTTATAGGTACCTGCTGTGTGTGTCTATTCTCAGGTGAGATGTTCATCCCATACTACACTGGGAGAGTCATTGACATCCTTGGCAGTCAATACCAGCCAAATGAATTCATGTCAGCGCTCCTCTTCATGGGCCTGTTCTCTCTGGGAAGGTATGGGAGAGTGTTTTCTCTCAGCATTCGTCCATCAGCATGTTTCTGTGGCTCAAAGGTAGAAATCTCACTGACTTTCTCTTTGTTTTGATTGATTAGCTCTGTGAGTGCAGGTTGCAGAGGGGGTCTCTTACTCTGTGCCATCAGTGCCTACACATGCAGAATAAAAGTCAAGCTGTTTGGGGCTTTGACCAAACAGGAAATTGGATTCTTTGAGACCATAAAGACAGGTATGGCACACAACATTCAGTTATGTTATACTGTATGAATACATTTTAGGGGTGAGAACCAGAGGGGCATAAGTGACATTTGACCAACTTTACAGGAGAGCCCAAACAAAAAAAAATACTACTTTGTCCTGTCTTAGTTTATTAAATTCATTCTATTCATACTTTCAGTGAACTTGTATTTTTTATCTTTTAAGTGCATGTAAGCCCTTTTAGCCCCAAATAGTTCAGGTTTGTTTTGTCTGGATTGGTTTAGAATTCACATAGTACCCTTCTGCCAGTAGAAAAAAGCTAATCAAGAGCTTTCATTTGATATATATGACATATATATATATATATATATATATATATATATATATATTTGCACATGATGGACAAACAAGTCAGGTTAAGACTGGATATAAAATACAGGTTGAGAGGATGTAACAGGACAAGACATACCAGAACAGAACATAACAGGAAAGGACAGAATATAATAACATTTTCTGTGTAGGTGAAATCACATCCAGGTTGTCTAGAGACACCAACTTGATGGGAAGAACAGTGTGTCTGAATGTCAACGTGCTGCTGAGGACATTCATCAAGACACTGGGCATGATCTCCCTGATGATGAATCTTTCATGGAAGCTCACGTTCCTTGTATTGATGGAGACGCCTATCACTGGGCTCATTCAGAACATCTACGACACACACTACCAGGTAAAAGCAGGTTGTGATGAATTAACATTGAGATCCATAGACTATATGGATATGATATCCGTTGCCAAGAAACTTTCTTTAGTAATTTTAACTGATTAAATAATCCTTCATTTAAATTAATTTAACAGATAGGTCCTAAAGACTTTTTAAATACAAAGGGTGCTCAGAAAGAGAAAACACATTTTCTAATAGTTTACCAATAGTTTTTATTACATATCTAGTCCGAGGATAAAATTTCTCTTGTACCGTAAGTTTTTGACAGATTCTTGTGATTTGATTTAAGGCTAATTAAAATACAAAGATTTACAAAACATCTCATTGTGCTTCTTTTTTATTCCTTCCTCAGAGATTGTCCCTGGCAATGCAGGACTCAATGGCTCTGGCAAATGAAGCTGCGAATGAGGCAGTGTCCGGTATTCGTGTGGTTCGGAGCTTTAACACAGAAAAACAGGAGTCCCGTCGCTATGACGACCGCTTGATGGACACACACATTCTCAAGACACGCCGGGACACTGTCAGGGCCGTTTACCTGCTCGGACGGAGGGTGAGAATTTTATCCTTTTTTCAAAACTGTTTTATCACTGCATACCATCTTATTTAACCATATTTGTTCCTATGTGGGGTGTGTGTGTGTGTGTGTGTGTGTCTACAGCTGACAGGGTTGGCCATGCAGGTCTTCATGCTGTACTACGGCAGGCTGTTCATTCGGAGTGGGCAGATGACTACTGGCAACCTGGTTTCCTTCATCCTCTACCAGTCAAACCTTGGACAGAGCATTAGGGTATCACATATTGCTGTGTTGATTATTGTCGGTCAGTGCTGGTGATTGCAAGCACATAAAAATAGTAACTTTTAAGTCAGTTAAAAAACAGTTTAGCATTTAGGCAAGACAAACTGTATTTATATAGCATATTGTGTACAGAAGGGGAGAGGAATCTTTTGGCAGGCAGTAAGAATAACTATATAGAATTAAAGCTGTAAGCAGCGATGAACAGGCCCTCCCACTCCACGCAACTCGGGGTGTGCTGCGGCCGTGTCACGTGCCGTCGTAACACGTGCAGACATAACACGTGCGGACCACAACATGTACATTTCACGCAAATCAGATTAAGCAGCAGTTCTTACTTCCTGTTGCCAGTAGGTGGCACTATCAATATATCTGAATATTATCACATAGATGTGTTCAGGGCGGGACTCTTATCAGACAAGTGAAGTTTGGAGCTGAATGGACTATGTACATTCAAGTTATAACAATTTCGTGTGTTATGGCGGTACATAAAAATTTGATGCCACGTCATGGACACGCCCTTTAACAAAACTCACCACAATCATGAAATATCATCAACAACATGTTTTGCATTTCTTGACTAAATTTCAGCTGGATCTGATCATCCTGCTAGGAGTAGAACATGGAAGTATAAAAAATGACATTTCCTTTCACCACTAGGTGGCGCTCTCACTATTACTGAATATTATCACATAGACGTGTTCAGGGCGGGACTCTTAACATGTGAAGTTTTGTTGAGATCAGATCATGTATGAGAAGTTATGACAAACCCCTCGTTTATGGCGAATCGTTAAAATTCCACGCCACGCCACGGGGACGTTGTTTGACGGAATGTCGTAAATAGCACAACTTTTAATCGTGAATGTCTTTAGATGGCTGTGTACAAATCTGAAGTTGTTCTGATTAATTCCCTAGGAGGAGTTTGTTCAAATACAATGTGTGCAAATCGCCAGAAATGGCTGCTAAATCCAAAATGGACGACTTCCTGTTAGGTTTGGGATATGGCTGTCACTGGATATTTTGTTTGTCTGGATAAGATCTATGTGTGTGCTGATTTTTATGCATATCGGTGAATGGGGCCCCGGATGGTACAGTTTATGGGCCCCTGAGGGGCCATTTTGCCATGCTCATAGTTGACCCCTAGACAATATATGCAGTCGAAGGGGCTAAAAATAATAATAATAGGTAAGAATTCTTGCAAATACAATAGGGACCTCCAGCGGTCACTGCCTCGATCCCTAAATAGCCAATCTACTCACTGTCTTATGTGCTTATGTAGATCACATAGAGGCATCAGTATTAGAGTAGTAGTAGTAGTAAACAGTAGTAGACTGTTTTATGTTACAAACACCTTGTAGTACGTTCAAGGAGAACCATTAACAACTGCTTGGTTTTCACACATATCTATATTTATTATTGAAAAATAATGGGAAAGATATGTTTAAATTTGCTTTTAGAAGTAGAGTATGAGCTTTCATGTCATCGGGAGCCTATTCAGTTGTCTCAAAGCATGTCGAACACAACGTGCCACTCCTATACTATATTAAACTTATAACTGCTTCACCATACTGCAGTTCTGTGAATGAAAACGATCAGTTTTGTGACTGCCATCTTACAGACTCTCACCTACATCTTCGGCGACATGCTGAACTCAGTGGGGGCTGCTGGGAAAGTGTTTGAGTACCTGGACCGAAAACCTAATGTCAGCACAGAGGGAAAACTCCAACCTGATCAGCTGACAGGACACATCAGCTTCCGCCATCTCAACTTTGCCTATCCTGCATGTCCCAACAAAACAGTGCTGCAGGTGAGATCTGAACGGCAAGGAGACAAAGGGGGCCTCTGGGGTCAATTTGGACAGTTAATGAAAAAATAATATTGTAATGAATAGTTGAAAAAACAAGAGAAAGAAACAAGTAGAAAGTTACAATATATATATAGTTAACCACAGATGCATTCAGTATGTATCCGTATTCAGTCCAATAACATTAGGGGTTAGGGGTTTATGTGTGTCAGATAGATAGGTTGAATCTGTTATTACAACCCTTGTGTGTTTCAGGACTTTTCTTTGGAGCTGAAGTCAGGTCAGATGACGGCACTGGTGGGTCCATCAGGAGAAGGAAAAAGTACCTGTGTGAGTCTGCTGCAGCGATTCTATGAGCCGCAGGACGGAGAAATCCTCATGGACAGTGAGCCACTGAAATCCTATGACCACCGTTTCCTTCACAAGAAGGTAATTAATCATTTTCATCCCTCTTTTGAGGGATAATCTGTGAAGAAATGCACTTGTGATACTTAAAGTACAGTTTGTGTGATGGCATGTATAATGATACTGCCGGATAGTGTGCTACTGTTGTAATCTAAAGTATCTAAAAGTTTGTCTAAACTACAACCAGCCTGAGTGATTGTAATTTAAGTTAGAAAATGTACCTTAGTGTACTTTGTCACAATTTAGGCTAATTGTATTTTGAATGCTGTAAAAAAACACTGACAGTATATTTTAAGTAAAACTGTTTAAGAATATATTGGTAATACACTATAAATTCAATGTCAGTAGAAAATCCTTTTTACATTAGCAACATTGTTTTTTAAAGCACATTTTTACACTAGTGTACTATTTTGGTATAGGTGAGAGTTCACAAAAATATGGGTTTAGTGTATTTAAGCGTGCCTTAGATGCAGCTTTCAGTATGTTAAGTACAACTTGTGAATGGAATTCAGGAAAATGGTGGAAAGCACTAAGAAACATCCAATATTATTCACAAATCCTCATATTTCCTTACAACTCTCAGCTGATTGTCAACCAGGAGGACATTTTGAGATTTGGGAGGTGCTATAACTATGTATAACTTATGTATTAACAGATTGCAGTGGTGAACCAGGAGCCTGTGCTCTTCTCTGGCTCCATCAGAGACAACATCGCCTACGGGCTCGCTGACTGCTCATTGGATGAGATCCAGGAAGCAGCACGCAAAGCCAACGCCCATGATTTCATTGAGCAGCTGGAGAAAGGCTACGATACAGGTTAACTCTTTTAACCACCCTTCATGATGCTTTACATAGAAAGCTGCTTTGGACAGCAATGGAGCAAGATTGATAATGGAAAATTTATTTATTTATTTATTTTAAACATTTATGTAGATTAAATTTGTGCATAATGGCCAAATTAAACATTTATTTTGGAGGGTTAGTGCTGACCATACCTTTAGTTTTTGAGTTTTAAAATTCTCATATCTTGGTCAGATCTGTTGTGATTTTATAATGTCCATTTCTCAGAGGTCGGTGAGGGTGGCGGCCAGTTGTCGAAGAGTGAGAGGCAGCGGATCGCCATTGCTCGAGCTCTGGTCAGACAGCCACAGGTCCTCATTCTGGATGAAATAACGAGCTCTTTGGACACTGAGAGTGAAAATAAGGTACACACATGTGCATACCTATATAAATACACATATACCCTATACGTAAGAATAATCCAACTGCTATATACAACAAGTACTGTACTATGTATCGCACAGTTTCAGTAAACTAAAACATAACCATCATCACAGCCCTTCCTCATTCTTTTTATATATATTTTTTTATATATATCTTCTTGAATTGAGAAATATAATAATTTAGCCTGTTTTTGACTTCTTGTTCACTGATCTTGTATGCATGCTCTGGGTGCTTGCTCACTCCAATCATATTCAACCTCAGTAAATCGGCTTGTTAAAGCACAAAGCTGCAGAGGAATAGGAAATTATGTAACATCTTGATTTATTCTTTATTCTTTTATATACCACAGTACAGAGTGATATATCTAAGTGTTTCTTTTTACATCCTTTAGCTCTGCTTAAACCTAAAAACAAAGATATTAAGCTATTAAATATTTCTGTGGTTGACTTTGCACAGGTTCAGCAGGCTCTGGCTAGTTGTCCCAACCAGACCCTGCTGGTGATCGCTCACAGGCTGAAGACGATTGAGAAGGCCGATCAGATCGTTGTGGTTAGTGGCGGCAGAGTTCAAGAGCGAGGCACTCACCAGGAACTGATGGACAGGAAGGGGAGCTACTACAAGCTGAGAGAGAAGCTCTTCACTGAGGGAAACTCACCACAGCGTTAAACTGATGCTGTAGCTCGATGTATTCTGTGAGAGATTGTTCTGTATGTGTCCTGTATGTGTTAGACAGCAGGGCCAACAGCAGCTACCCTGATAAAAAATGTGAGAGAGCAAGCTGGAGTTTATGTATATATTTTTGTATAAATAGTGAAAATCAAACAACATCGACCAGTATGTTATGTAGGTATTTTAAAACGGGGTGTAAAAAGCACCTTCACACCCAAATAATATACATTTGTTCTTATTTATTTTGCAGACTGTTGAAATTACATTGCATATTTTACATTTATCAAATTAAATGTATGATGGATTTTCCCCTCTGTATATATTTTCAATTTCATGTCTTGGTATCTGGTAAAGATGAATAAAAGTTTTATGCAACAGTACACAGTTGACACCATAAACCTTTATTTATGATCAGAGTGGCCAAAGGTTGCTGTATGGGTATGTCCCAAATAAAACATTGATCAACAGCATCAAGCATTTTGGATCATAGTCAGTGACCTCAATTGACTCCTGCCAGAATGTCAGTCAAACCTATTGTCCTATTAATGCAAAGATATTAATAGGACATTCAACATGAAGGATAATATAAAAGAACTACGAAATGAGAGCTCAGCACACGATTTTATGTTCTGTGTTCTGTTTAGCTTTTAGTTTCCTGATTCATACTGTACTGTGGGGTGAAAGGAAGAGAGCCACTTAAAAATAGTAAAATGGGAATATTTAATTTATTACTGAGCAGGGTAACAGCAAATTTGTTATACTGGTTGTTCGGCTGAGGCGTTCACATTTTTCGTTTGTGTCTGTTGTATTTCTGGTTTTAATTCACCTGACTACAGTACGGAGCAGGTTGGGTTTTATTGTTTGAGCTGACCTGGAAAGTCCCTGACTACCAGCATGTTTTTATTTCTGGCAGTGAGGCTTTTTGGAAAGTTGCCTGGTGATATGTGTCATAAACACCAAAGGTACAGTGAAATGATGTGCATCATTATGTCAAAACACCAACCCCCTCTATCGACAAAGATCAGACTCAGCCCAGGCAACAAACAGTATGTCACCATTTTGTCAAGGTATCGGTGCATCCACAAAATGGTGACTGAAGTCACGTGCCTCCGACAAGTTAGGCATGATTTTTAAAACTTTATGTATCCTGAAAATATTTCATGAGGATATTGCACCAATATATTAAAAACGTTCACATTTTCAAAAAGTGTTTGACTACATAATTGTAGCTGTTCTCAACACAGAGATGTGGAAATCAGCCGAGCAGTTTAAAGCTATCAGTCGTTTGCTTGGCAAGAGCTGGAAGCAGAGTTTGAAAACAGGCATTCAGGCAGCGATGGAAACCTAAGCAAGCAAGAAACAGGAACACTGGTCAATCACTAAGACTGAGTAGAACATCAGATGATTGGGCACATGACTGAAGAAAGAGGGCTGGTAGATATGCGAAGGAAATAATGAGGGAATAGGGAACAGGTGTGTTGGTGGGTGAGGGCATCAGATTGGCACACTGAGGACAACTAGAGGGGAACGAGGGGAACAGCTTCTGAAATGACAAAAAATAGGAAAAAGAGCAGAAATGTTCTTAATGACTAAATAGAAGTACCTGTTATATATGTTATATGTAACGTTTGCTTGCATGTCTTACAATATTATACCTTACATATTTCTGTTGTTATATTAAATGTCTCCTAACTTTAGATTAACTTTTTCATGTTTTAACATTAACTGAAAGATTACACGCTCCTCTGTGGGTGAAACTTGGTCTACTGTTTACCGTTGATGCTTATTAAAACGTTCCCTGGAGGAATTAATAAAATGTGTTGAGGTCCAGACAAAAACAAACGTCTTTCTCATTATTCTCAACAACCTGACATTTGAGACATACGGTTAACATCAGGCACAGTGACTCATCAGTAAACTTGGCTGCTTCCCATCAGTGATTGTGTGCCGCCTGCGGCTTACAGAGGCACGAGGGCGCAAAGTGGAAAAGCCAAAAGCTGCCGCCATCTTAGGGTGAGACCATGCAAAACCTAAACACAAAATGTCCGACAGCGTGCATAGAAAGTATAAAAATGTGGGATTTTAAGGCAAATAAAAGACGATGGAGACCCTGGGGTTGTGTCTATCGCTGTGGTGTAATAGAAAACAGTCATGTGCATCCTCAGACCTCAGTGGGAAACTAAATATACTGCATATGTTTTTGGATGTTCTGATGTCTTTTGCCAAACCTGCTCTGCACCATACCACTGCACCACGCGCCCAAACTGGAAAGTCCCTTCGCTTCTTTCTTTCACTTTCTTTCTTTACTGCGTTGTTGTGTGTTCACTAACTGACTGACTCAGCCAAACCATAGCCAAGCCCTTGTGATCAAAAGCATTCTTGTTTTTACATTCTTGTACCTTTAAGGTATGTAGCTTGTGTTCTGTTGTCACACTGGATATAATACAATAGATCTGCCACAATCTTTCTACATTAATATTTAGGCATTTGACTGACAATCCCTTTCCAGAGCAACAATTAGTAGTTTTGGTTTGGTGGCCTTGATTGAGGACACTTTGACAGGACATGTGGTGGTTGATGGAGATACACTGACTTTTGTGTTAATCAGAATTGTTTGTTTTCAATTACAGTATATCCTTTCCTTCCACCAGGCCTTATAGAATACTTTGGAAATTTGGTTTTATTAGTACCGAAAGGGCCTGGGAAGGGAAGTGTTATCCTTTACTTCAGGAAAAGTACAAATACCGACGTGTAAAAATACTCCATTACAAGTACAAGGCTGTCATTCAAAATCCTACTTAAGTAAAAGTGTCAAAGTAAAAACATTTGTTTTACCCCAGTGACTGATATATTATTTCACAGGACATTGTTAGATTGTTAATATTGGTGCATTTGTGTGTAATTAGCATTACTTCTGGAGGTTGAGGTAGTTTTATAGGTCCTAGCTAGATACTGTTGTATTGTGAGGGGTCACAGTAAAAAGGTTGGAGTCATTTGGTTTAATCTTTAATAGTGTATTGTATCTAATAAGATTATGTATATGTTTTCTAAATTCAAGTCTTAATCTGTAAAGTAACAAAATTGTACTTAAGTATAGTGAGACCTACTTGAGTAAATGTACTTTCCCTCACTGAAAATAGGTTTACTGCCACAACTGCTTCAGTTGACGAGTCATAATTAGGTCAGGTGTGCAACCGAATCAGCCTAATATATATTTTGTGTTGTATTTTGTGTCCCTGAAACACTTCCGTTGGTTGGTACAATAACCAACAATAACACAGAAGAACTAAACTGCAAATCAAAAGTGAATCATTTTGAGAGGAAAATAAGTCATTTGACAGATTAGCTTCACTGTAACATAATACTTGCTTCTCTTCTCTTCTTTAAACCAAAAGTAATAAAGGAACTGATGCAGCATAAAGCACAACACAAATGACACCGATGTAGCTTCTTTTTCCCTGCTCATCTCATTTTGTTTGACATGTTTAATAAATGTGTTTGCATAGAATAGAGCTGACAAGAATATTACTCTATAGAGTCTGAAAAACAATCATGTTTAATTACTGATCTTGGAGAATAAAGCGATTTGGATGTGTTACATATTTTGGATATACTGTTTTACTGTTCAACTATGCAGTAATTCTTAACGGAGCCAGAGAGCTTTTGTATTATTTCATAGCAGGTAAACCCCCACTCTCAGTTTGTGAATCCCCTAATATCCCTTGGGGCGTGTAGCAGTTGCAACATTTACTGCAGTCTGTCAGATTTCTTCCAGGCATCAAGCAGTTAATGTGTGGTTTCCTCAGTTAATCATACATAAAAAAAAAAACCTAATCAAATACACAACACATGACCAGTTGAGGGAAGTCCCGGTCTTATGAACAATAGTTATACGGAAATGCTGATCTGGTGTCTGTTTTTAACTTTGGAGAGTAAAATTGGGCGAATAGAAACTGATCTTATGTCAGCTTAACAAACATTACAACCCTAATCTGTGATAAAGCCTTTAAGGTAGCACAACAGCGCCCCTGGTAGTTGGTGTTTTTTGGCGCTTTCACCAATGGGCATGTGATTTCTTGTAAACTGTTTGCCTGGTAGAGCAGACTGGTAAATTAGGGGATTCTCAAACGTCTCCAGCAGAAGGTGAAACCATAGCTCTTGACTGCCATCTAGTGCAAATAAAAATTAAAAATAAAACACCCTTAGCCACATTAACCACCATGGTTGGAGAAGTAGGTTTAAGCAGTATCGTTATGCAACAGTGTTTTGTAGCAGTATTTTCAGTTTTGAAGTGTGGGTTTTGTGTTGTGGGAAGTCTGGTGGAGAGTGTAGATCCACATGAAACCACATGCTTTTAGGTGCGGAGGTGACAGTAACATCTGAGGGCCACGTGAATTTTAACAAAGAGACAGATTCACAAAATATCTGTATATTTTAGCAGAAGATTAAAAAATACTGAGACTTCATTATCTTGTTCATATACTCTTTAACAGGGACAGAAAACTAGCAAGTTGAGGGGGGGGAAACAGTCTAAATTCAGTTATAGTCTTTCTCACCACACTGTAGTGTGATAAGTAGTAGATAAATAGATAAATAACAGTGATTCAGAGGTTCAAGCTTACAACACAACTGTCAGATTCCCACAACCTCAGCAGTGTAGCAGCATGGCAGGAGAGGGACATAGTTTACTAAAAATAGAGTTGTGATAAAAAAAAAAAAAAAGAGCAACAGCACCCCAAGTGTTTATCTCATTTTCATGGTGCAACCAGGCAACCATGTGATTTCCTGTAACTCCTCAGTCTGGTGAACAGGCAATTGTAAGCTGGCTGCCTTTTGTAGAAGATACAAATAGATCTCGAGTGCCCCCAAGTGGGATAAAATAAGAAATGAATAAAATGCATTAAACTATATTGGGATAACATTATGTAACATGGTATAATGTAATAATACAATTATTTTGAACCCTAGCAGTTCTTTCAGAACAATCAATATATATATAACTCACTTCAAACATGCTGTATTGTGCAGATTTACAAGCCAAGGTCCCAAAGTACCCAGAGACACCAGCTGTCTTATGGTAGTTTGCTCCCCAGCTCCTCCTGTGTGTCCTCCAGAGTGTCCTTGGGTAAGACACTTAACTGCTTTATATGAGTGTGTGTTAATGGATGAACAAAAGGCAAAATTTTAAAGCACTTTGGATAAATGTGCCCTATACATGAAGTCCATATTAAATTCTAAAAATATGCATCAGACATCTAAAATATGTAGATTTCATGTAATACATGACACTGTTTGACAGTATGACATATGTATTCTGTATCAGCTTGTTCCAGCTATTTATTGAAAGTATATACTGTATACTGTAAACCCATATTATCAGGGCGGTAATGGAAAAATTATAATTATCCATTGCATAGTCTTTTTATTTCATTTTTGGCACATGACTTGCCAGTTGCCTTTAAAGATTATGGTAAAATCAGGGTTTAAGAGTTTAAAACAAATAACCTATTTGATGTGACCTTGTTTTTGTGTCATTGTGTAAATCTTTATGAAAGTCTGTAGCTCTTTGTACATGCAGCAAAGGGCCACAGACCCAAACCCATAGCACGGGACACCTGGTAGAGCTGGTGCCAACTTTTACTATAACTTCTGTTCACATTTTACTAAGTATGAAAGTGTTTGTATAAATGCATTTAAAGACTTAGATTTTGCTGTTTACCATTCTGGTGAGTGAGGGAAACCCACTGGATGACATCATCTACAAAACACAATAATAACATGACCTCTACTAGACCACCTGTTGAGCACTACACCAGGACCCATTAGCACTTATGCTCTCTTTGTTTTCTCTCTTCAGTCATGAAAGGATAGATGTTTACAATTAGAAATATGTTAAGAGGAGGTCAAAGGACAGAGTCAAGAAGGTGCAGGTCATACTCATGGGCACTTCAGCAGACCCAAAGCTAAATTATACGATTAACACTCTCAATAAAACTGGATATGTGGAGCATCAAATTTCTTTTTGTTAATGTTCAGTATTTCCTGTTCAGCCTGATATTGCAAAAAACTTGTACTTATTTGTTCTTAAAAATTAATCCAATATCTATGCAAAGAGGACCAATTGGGATCACCCACACTGTTTGTTTTATGTTAAATTAAGAGAAACTTTGGTGCCTCTGTGGCTCGCCTGGTGGAGCTGGAGGCCCATGTACCGGGTCTGGTCTGTGACCCTGTGTTGTGTGTCATCCTCTCTCTCTCTCTACCCCTTTACTGTCTATCTCTTGATAGATAGATGGGAATAAGTTACAGGAAAAATATAAAATAAAAAAGGAGGAACCATGTATATGTATGTAATCATATTAAAAGATACATAGTTTATGACAACCTTAACTAGAATAGTTGAAGTCGGTTTCCATATTAATATGGAAACAGTTGTAATCATTCCTCTTGTTCATATTGACCATTAAAAAATGTAATTGATGTGGAACAGAATCCACAATCCTGTTCCTGTGTTAAGATGTAGTCTAAAACTAATGGAGACTGACTTAATCAAGCACTTAATCGTCCTTGCTGAGCTGCAGTTTAGTGACCACCAGGTGGCGACATAACACAACATATTTCAATAACCTGAAAGTTAGTAACGTGGAGTGGTCAGTAGATGGCACATTAGAACAGAAGACCAGGTTACTGCTGCCTTTTAGAGCTCACACACATCTTCTGCTATAAATAATGCTAATAAAAATTATGTTTTACTTTAATATTCTTATAGGACAATATTAGATGATCAGTATAATGTAACTCATCCCCTTTATCATGCTGTTACTAATAAGGACTAATCTCCAATCATAAGATCATCCTTAATTAAAAGCAATCTTGGATCTGGGACAAGGTTTTAGATAATCTGTTTTCTCAGAAGCAGTATTTGACAATGTCTGCTAAATCCTGATCCAATCAACTGCATGGTTGCTGCACCTGGCTCATATTTTGTCTCACTGACTTTCCTATTGACAACTGCATAATATACAATGATTAACTTCCTCTGTGCTGACACTGAATTGTAGTTTATTTTATTTTATTTGATTAATGATAGTACAGACATTTATAATATATATATAATATGTATAATTATATATTTTATGTAATTATACACTTTGTTTTCATACATATATATATATTATACAGATACTTTTATTTTTAACAGGTTGTGGTTTTTCAAACAACAAAAACATAAAGGTCCCGAAAATATTAGATTTCTGTTCTGTTTGAGGAAAGACTCTCAGATTCACTTTCATATGAGTAATCAAGACTTAAAGTTAAAAAAAAATAGCACCATATTCATCTGTTTAATACAGAGGGAAACTATTTTGTCCAAAAAAATTTGAAAAGGACATTTTATATTCTATTGCACTTATATCTTTAAGCAGTCTGGATACAGAGAATAATCCTGCCAGTTACAGCAGTAGACACTTTGATAGGTTGGCTCCCTGATTGTTTTGCACATCGTTCTGTGGGAGAGACAAACAGGCGGGGAGAGGAGGCACAATGGGATGACAAGCCCGACTGTCACACCTGAGCCCAGTTGTTTGTGTGTGTCTGCACACACACACACACACACACACACACACACACACACACACACACACACACACACACACAGAGTTCTCTCCCGCGCCTGTTGCTGTCTTGCACTCCCTTGCATCTCTCTCTTTCTCTTACTTTCTATTTTTTTGTTTCTTTCTTTTGATGCTATTGTGGTTATTGTTGCACTATTAAATAAAATGCATACACATGCAGTACATAACAGCTACACCCTTCTAACACAACTACTAAAACTCAGAGACATATGCTACAAAAGAGATTACACATATAGGATTAGGAAGCATGTTAATCTTAATCTTGTTTCATGTCAGTGATCATCTTTGTTGATTTTATCTGTAGCAGCTTTTCCTGTCCTGTAGCTGGTTTGTGTGGTGCACAGTTTCTGCCTGAACACAATCACATTATACATTTTATGTATAAAACACTGATCACAGCATTGCTAACCTTTTTATTTTTTAGATTTGCTCTCTCCCTCTCTCCACCAACCTTCTGGAGGAGAAAGTCCACCTCTATTCAGATGGAAATCACTCACCTTGGAGTCCCTGCTCCCTTTTTTGAGAGTATAATGAAGTGTCCCTACTCAGGTTCACACATTTACAACTCAGTTTGCATGACTGCATAATTTAGCAGCTGTTGTTTTCCCAGACTTGGTTAGTTACCTTCTTCAAACTGCGCATCAGCTTTGGTTTTCAAATTCATCGCCACTCTTTATCTCTATATTACCTCAAGAAAAGCATCAGTTCAAAATGAAATAAAAAAATGTGACCATAAGCAGAACAAAAGTGCTTGCCTTTTTTAGTAACATAAAAAGTCAGTTTATCAATCCATATTATGGGTCTAACAAAAGTTAACTGAATTTCACTTTCTTTGATTGGTAACCTGTAGATTTTTGGATCTCTATGCCCATCTATGATTTAAAGTGCAACACAGTAAATGGTCACCATTCTACAAATGCAAACAAACAGCAGTGACCACTTTGTGAAAGGAAGCAATTTCTTTCCAAACTGGTTCTTAAAACACTACCACCAAGAGAGAGGTGTTCTTCTTTTTTCTTTTTAGTGTAGTTAGTGTATAACAAAATATCATTGACCATTGTTTATTGATATTTTGAAATGCCACATGTAATAAATAAATAATACAACTTATTTGGTACCAACTAGGACTGCTCATGCTACAATACAAATGCACTCATGCAACTTAAAATCTCATTGGATACTGTAAATGCTGCTGTAAATGAAAAATAAACTTTTTTTGGAAAGGACTCAATGCAACTAAACAGGAAATTAAATATAAGAGACATTTTCAGTAACAACAGAACACAAGAGAAAACAATACAGGTGTGTTTTTGAGCACAGGCTTTGTAAAGCAAACAGTAACACACTGGGATGCAAATGTAAATAGCTGGGAATAGGAACGATCAGCATGCTAGTGCCAAATACTGTGATTGCATGTTGAAAAAATGAGCAGAGATAATGTGAGCTGATAGTAAATGTGTGCGTGTGTGTGGCTGAGATGAAAGTCTGCTGCAATTGATAATTTTTCAGAGATAATGTGATGTTCATGAGGCGACAACGCAACAACACTACTGAATAGGAACCTTAAAGGCACAGTGCGTCTTCTGTGTCTGAAAACTGCTGCTTGCATCAGTTGTCAAAGAGACTGTTGTTGCTAAGGAAGGCTTGCCCGCCATAGTGGGAGAAAATGAATAGACTGAGGCAGAGTTGTAGATCTACAGAGTTGTGCAAACACAACAACCATACAAAATATGTAAGACTCAGAATACATTTACAGTCTATTTATAACACCAGGCTTATGCAAACACCATAAAAGCAATCTGTGATCCTGGAGTTCGGAGTCAACGCTGAATCAGGTCAGTGTGGATCTGTAAAACACTGGCAACGGATGACTCAGGACTGAGGCGTTGTGAGGGAGAGAGCTTCCTTGGCAACCATTGCTGGACTGATTGTCATCATGTGACGAGCTGATGCAGCCAAGCACTGAAAAAAAAACAGAGTAACACACAGGAGGTGGTGTGTGTGTGTGTGTGTATGTGTGTGTGTGTGTGTGTGTGTGTGTGTGTGTGAAAGAGAGAAAAAGCACCGCTGATGAGTCAGAGATGGCTGATTCTGACGTAATCCAACAACCCCTCCCTCCTTCCAGTTCTCCCGTCTACATGGATGTTCCTGGATATTCAGGTTGGAGTCTGCTTCCTGACAAAAGGTTTGCAAATCAGTGAATGATCAGCAATGTTTGACTCGCCCACAAATTTCCCTTTTTGGGAACAATTACAATTCTTAGTCAGGCTTTTATTGATTCATATATGGTGAGAAGAATAGAAATACAAATAATAGAAAACAGGAATAATATCTCAATGTCCTCTACAAAAAATATAGGCTACACAACAACACCTAACAGCCTACACTCAATCCCATTCAGTTAAAACTCAGTTTATTGTTATACAACTTTATACATATTGTTTATGTTGTTGGTGTGTTTACTCCATCCCAGGAATCCATAACAACACAAACCTCCATCCACACATACATTATTACCTGCAGACAGTGGGCAGTATGACAGAAACCAAACCTGGAATACCAATAAAAACATCTGGTCAGTAATGTATAGTCTGACATGGCAAATGCATAATTAAATAAGTGATATAATCAAATTCATATACAATATTCAAAGCAAAAAAGAGAGCAATTCAATTTTCAATCGATGTGCTAAAGATTGCAAAACACTAAAAGTTAAGTTTCTTAAGGATACATTTTGAGATAACAACAGTTTGTAGTAAATTAGTCATACAGCATTCACCTTTTAACAACTGTTCTCCAACTCAAGGTGGTGTTTTGTGTGTAGTTTATTAGTTGAAGTTTTTTTTTAAAGAAATGCAGAGATCAGTCTTATTATTTTAAATAAGGCTAAATAATGCTCTTGATAGATGGATGGATAGATAAATCACTTCTAATTGAACAAATAATACAATATTCTCTACTGAAAGGCCTCTCTAATTCAAAAACATAAAGCACAAAACATGAGGCCTCTGTGTGTTAATCTCCTTCTTCCTGCTTTAATCTGGAAACCAACACTTGTCCGCCTGCAGCTGAATCCCACCTCCTTTCCAGGGAACACTCAATGCACAATCTCCGCATTTAACATGCGAACAAAAACACGAAACTGCTCTTAGATCAGCCTCTCGCATTCCCAGTGCATCGCAGGCAATGCGTCTTCACGGCAGGAGCGCATGCGCAGTGCTTCGTGTTGCGCCATACACCGAGATCGACAGCAATCGTCATCTGGACAAAAAGAAAAAGACATTCCTGGTTCTTTTGAGAGAAACTGGGAAGCCTCAGATGAGCTGTGAAGGATTAATACGAACATAAACGGATTACAATAGAGGAAGTTTGGGAAATAACGCGATCAATAGCACTAATAATCGGTTTCGTCACGTGGTTAAAGCAGGACCAATCGGAGCGAGCCAAGTCCGGTCCAAAGTATGTCTTTGTTCGGATATTCTGCCAACTTTATCTGCACATCCGAGCCTAAACTGTGTATAAATCCCAGGATGTGAATGCGGAGGGTGTGTGTTTTTATTGTTATTGTAGGAAAGGAAACCTCGTGGAGACGTTTCATCTGCGGATTTCTGAGGAATGCCACGTGTTCAAGTTTGGATAAACAGTGCGCTCGGACTCCATCACATGACTCCCCTCCCCCATCCTCCCCCACCCTCCCCCACCCGGCGCAGGGAGTGGGGCAACAAGGCGGACATGTCTGAGGGAAATGTGTTGGTTAAAAAGTATCGAGGTGGAAGACAAGAAGATTATTTGAAGAAAGGTTCCGCATTATTTTGGGATTTACCAGTCGACATTTGTGTTTGTTTTAAATTCAAGGTTTTTTTTTTTTTATTTCATACTTTGAAAATATTTATTTCTTTGTTGTTGTTTTTTTTTTTTTCTTCTTTTGATCATTTAACTTTAACAATTTTAACAATCTACTTTGTTTTACAGCGTAAAGTTAAAGAACAACTTTAGTACTGTTTCATGTTGTGATGATATAATGTTACTTTCGGTCGTTTATTTGAGTGACATTGTGGAGAATATGTAACCTTGGTGTGGGGGATGGGCGCATGTGGTTAGGTAACCATTTTGTGTGATTGTTGAATTTGTTTAGGGTCGGTCGTTTTTTAAATATATCAAATAGTGATTTTCTCATTTGGTAATCTTTTCTAATTGTAGGATTTTTTTTTACAATGGGTTTATTTTATTCTCTCTGTAGATACTTAAAGGTCAGGCTCTGTTTTCTGTATTTTCAGACCCATATAAGAGTTTCTTGGTGATTTCATTGAGCTTTAATGTTAATTAGGGTCATTGTTTAATTGTTAGTGTGATTGTTTGGTTGAGTTTGGCTGAAAACAGACTTTACTTTAATCAAATGGAGTTTGAGGTCAGTGAGGAAAACTGCTGTGTCATTCAGTGGCTGGGCGGTAGTTAATACTCTAACAGGCTTTTTTTAATTGTTCCTTTTTAAGTAAATAGGAGGAACGTCCTTCACCGTATTACATTCAGTTATAATTGTAAACTTGGATTTAATCCTATTATTACTTTGTTGTTTCTGAGCCATTGAGGCCTTGTTGGGTTTGTTGACCTCAACCTGCCGCAGATTGAACGCTGCTCACTTCAGTTTGTGTTCACAGGCGAAATATGAAGCGTGTTTTTTATTTGTTGTCGACGTTTAACCTTTTTCTCATCGTGAATATTTGTTATAATCCTCTGTGTCACTGTACTTAAAGATGGCGGCGGTGCGCCTCTTCTAGAAGACAGAAATGCGGATATCCAGAAAGCAGCGAGCTCGTGGGAGAGGCTCTTTGCTCTTGAGGGGTGCGCGTGACCCGGCGGGAGAACCAATAGGCTTCTTGGTATTTACCCTGGAAGCCCGCGTTACGACCGTATTGACCAATCAGAGCCGTCGCTTTGCACACGTTGACGTAATGTAATATGATGAGGAGGAAGGTGGCCTCGGTGGCCTCGCGTTCTGTACAGGATTACATTGAGGAACCAGTTACAGGCCGCGCTTCGGGAACACTGTGTCGCCTCGGCCAATAGGATTGAGCCGTTGTCTTGATTGACAGCAGAAACTTGCGAATAGGTTGGCCCGAAAGATTGGCAGGGAGACATCAGTATGAAGGGGTGTGGTGACTTTGACGGACATCGTCAGCAGCCAATAGGAACTCCGAGGGCGTGGACGCTCTGAGGGCGTTTATCCAATAGGGTGAGAGGTTGGTCTATATAAGAACGGGTGTAGTCGCATCGTCGCCATTTCAACGAAGCAGATTAAAGGAGTTGACCGTGGCGGGGAGCGGAGACAACTGACGAGCAGAGACGGATCCAGGTCTGAGTCTAGCTAAAAAACAGAATCCGGATCCATCCTGATGGATATGGCTCTTAACCCGCTCCTTGACAGGTATCTACCGGTAAAATTGACTCTCAGCTTTCCATCAGAGGGAAAATTGTAAACATTTGTCATGAATTTTTTTCCTTCAAAATACCGTTGCTGGCAGCCTGTGTTTGCTGTAATGCGAGTGGAAGAGAGAAACGGACACTGAATGAAGGAAGAAGTTGCTTTCGCGTCGTTAAATGGGATTAGAAGCGAAATTCACGTTTAAGGAAATAAAATGGGTTTGTGGTTTGTAACAAGCTGCGACTGTTGTTCGCACTACGCCGGCGCCATCTTCGGAGCCGTTGGCCGCTCTCTCTCTCTCTCCTGCTGCCTGGCAGTTGGTGCTAGCATGACTAGCATTAGCTTCTCAGCCCGAAGCTTGTTTCTGTAGCAACAGCAGCCCGACCAGCGTCCATTTAAATTAATGTAAGAGTTCTGACCTCAGCGGTCCAATAACGGGTTCATTAACACCTCCAGCGGGTTGTAACGCTATTATGTGTACTGGTTACTGATGCGACGGAGTAGTTTTGGCGGGTTTTATTAGCTAAATTAGTGTTTTTATAAGTTGGCGTAAGGTTAAAGTCCAGACGAGCGCGGTCCGGACCGGCATTATTGTCGGTGTCGTCCGGTTGTTATTGTAGCCATGTGACGGTCAGGGGTTGTTGTGATCACCGGTGTTGTAGCGCGCAGGGCTAACGCTATCCATGTGTTGGGTGTTTCATTTGGTTGCCTGGTTACAGTGTCACTCAGATAGGGAACAACTTATAAACTAATAAAAGTGGTAAATTATTTGTTTACTTATAACTCCACTGTACTCAGTTTCTTGTTTTTTGTTTTTCCCCCTCCGGCACGCATACCGCATTTTACTCATATATTTATTTGTCTATCCAATTTACACCTAACATTAAACGATGTTTTTTTGTTTAGTGTTGTTAATGTTTTTGTACATGATTACTTTCATTTTTTAATAATAAAGTACACTAACTGTCAAATGTGTTTCCAAAAGTTGTATCATTCAAAACGAGAATTGCTTTATCATAAACTATTAATAGATAATAGCATACATTAATTTATCGCCGCACTGCTGCAGTGAGGCTTTACCATTATATTGTAGCTTAAATATTTTTATTGAATTGTGTAGAAATAATGTTGTAGGATACAAAATGTTATGCACCTGCCCCAATGGGTCACCCCATTTACTGCATAATGCAGGCACAGTAATACTTAACACTAGTTGCCTCAAGGCCACTTGGAAATAAAAACATAAAATGGTGTGTGCAACAGTGTTAATGTAAACTAATGACAACAGACGATAAGTAGATGGCCTTAAATGCCCATATTTGATCTTAAGTAAGTTTTGTTTTGCAGTGTTAATAGTCCAGAGGAGATGTGCTACGGTGAGTTCATTCGGTTGATGACAGCGAGAGAGGATGGTCCTTTTACATTAAACATGACAGGACTGTTTTTTAATGGAGGAAATGCATTAATTTGTGAAATAGGTGTATATTTTTTGCACATCCGAGCACATACCCTCCACTGTCAGCAAGTAACTGGTTATTATTGGAGAATTTGAGTGCCGTGTGAGGCACAAGCATAATGTAGCACTGCAGCAATTCTAGTATGTGCAGTAAGTAACTCCAGTTGTTCAGTCGGGTGGGGCATTTCAATAGTGTTCATTTGTATCCTCTTAAAGTGGTACTGATGTGTGAATTTGAGCCCATAGTTTTTTAGCATTGCTTCCCTCTTAGTCTTAATAATGTGCAAATACATACAAGGAAGTGTATTCCACAGGATTTGTGTGGTTTCTCTCGCTGTATTGTGTTGCACTTGATTGTCGGTGGCTGTCTCCTTTGGCTGAATGCTGTTGTGTCGGAAGGGGTGGGGGTGTTGTTTCATAGTTGATGTGGTTATGACATCTGGATAATATTAGATACAGTCTTCCTAGGTATTAAGTGATTTTCTACATATTCTTAGTCCATATTTGTTTTTATTGATGGGGTTAGTCAGAAGTTAGCAGGAAGTCCTGCTGTTGATTTAAGCTGCAAATTCCAGGTTACAGCAGTTTTAAAGGCCAACTGAGCCCCTGACTCATTCAGCATTAACTCCCTGTGGAAACTACCCATTAATTCTACAAGTTGCAGTGGCCAACAGAGGCCCAGTTCTACTGATGGTGTGACGAGTGTGCAGCACTGCAGGATGTTTGTCAATCATTAGCGTGCTACAGCGCTGGGTAGTAAACCAGCTTCAGACAATACTGCACATTTCAGGGAATGTTATGGACATTACTGTTGGAAAACTCTAGCATAGACCTCTTGTTGCTGTAGCACGTCCACTGAAACTCCACCCACAATCCTTTGGGAAAGCCTTTTTTTCCCTACAGGGAAATGTGGGTGGCGTCTCTGATGGCATAGTCACCAAGAGGAAGTGGTAGTCATGCCTGTTCTCCTGGGACTGGGAGTGCTGATTTAGCAGGAGGATATTCCAAGTCAGACTGAGTAATGTTTATATGACTGACTATGCACGCCTTGTGAAGGGATTTACTCCACGCTATGTGCTTGTTAGTGTGCAGTAGGGTAAACAGGATTAATAGTTTGATAGGATAACGTACAATGTATACCAACAGGAGATCATTATTATTGTTAGGATGAAACGATGAGAGAGGAACATAACTTAATAACTTAAGTTCATCTTGATATTTCTGTTTATATGGTTAAGAGTTATATAGTCATAGATGCATAATCCAAAATAGAGGCGAAGAGTAAAGTCTTATGTCCCATTTTGAGTTGCGGCACATGCAGGCAGTGTACCTGGCTTCATTAATTAGACAGTTCATATTAAACAAACAGACACAGAATATTAGTTGGCCATTTTAAAGTCAACAATTGTGAGATGTTGAGGTTAAGAGCAAATCTTCATCAACATGGGAGACAAGTAAAATCTAGTTTACTACCACCTCTTGTCTTGGCATCATAACAACTCATGCCAAATAGTTAATTGGTCTTTCACCTACTTTCTACAGCTCCCATGTCGGGGTTGAGGTTGGCATAATGGGAGTCACATCGATGGACCAGGGTTCTGGCACAGCTGGAAAACGCATCCGAAAACCTTCACTGCTCTATGAGGGCTTTGAGAGTCCTGGGATGCCCCCTCTCAATCTGATGGCCCATTCGGGACCCCCACAGCCTCCGGTGAAAGACCCCAACCGACAGGGGAGGATGACCAACCAGCTTCAGTTCCTACAAAAAGTCCTGCTCAAATCTTTGTGGAGGCACCACTTTGCCTGGCCCTTCCATGAACCTGTAGATGCAGCAAAGCTCAACCTGCCTGTGAGTGTGAAATTGGAAATGTGTCTATAGGAGGGACCATTCTTATTTCTACAACCTCACTCCTATCCAACAGTTTAAACAATGTGTCCCAGTACGCAGGCTTACAGGAAGAGACAACAGGTTTTTTATTTAACTAAGCTTTCACCAGCTCCTTAAAAAGTTCTCTAATACCTTTCACTCCCAGCCAGGATCAACATTTTAACAAGATTAATTTTAGAAAATGAAAAATATTGAAAATAAATATATTAGAACTTTATGTATGCATACTTGCAAATATCCATTATTGTGGAAATAGAAGCACATACATGGATAAGAGTGAAAACACAATTTAAAAGTAATTAACAAATAAATTGGTGTTCATTACATAATAAAAACATAAGACATTATATTACCATATTTACAATTACATTTTCTCTCTGGTCTGCATCCATCTACAACAGGTAGAGACAGGTGTTACGATTAACCTAATTAAATCTGATAATATTGTTTTTTATATACATGTTAAAAGTAGTTCTTCAAACCGATTTGTGGCCAATTATCCAAGTCATCAGCTTGTCTTAAGAGGTATTTTCCTATTATGCCTTTTAATGGTATGGCTAAAAGTATTTTGAGATGTAGTATAGTAAATGTACTGTTTCTTGTCCTGAGAGTGTCTCTCTCTCCCCCCAGGACTATCATAAGATCATCAAAACTCCCATGGACATGGGCACTATTAAGAAGAGACTTGAAAATAACTACTACCGCAGTGCCAGTGAATGCATGCAGGACTTCAACACCATGTTCACCAACTGCTACATTTATAACAAGGTAAGATTTGTTTGACAGAGTACGAGCCTGAGACATTTCTGGCAAGACTGCTGGTACCCTGGACATTTTTGTGTGTAAAATCTAGTTTTAATGTAGTTTCACTTTGTGGAGAAAACAATTGTATTGTGTGTAAAATAGTGTGTTTTTTACTTTAACTATAAAAGTTAATCTTTCTACTGTTGTACATATTGTACATATGTGTCTGTAATAAAGTTGAATTGAATTGTGTTCCACATTATCTCCTGTAGCCTACAGATGACATAGTACTGATGGCTCAGTCTCTGGAGAAGGCATTCCTGCAGAAAGTAGCTCAGATGCCCCAGGAGGAGCTAGAGCTTGCTCCTCCCCCTCCACGGAGCAAACCAGGCAAACCTGGAAGAAAAGGCAGAGGTAACGCAAGCACTAGCTGCAAGCAAAAACCAGACATGCAAAAGTCTGCAGTCAAATAATTAACTGAATACTTGTTTTGTGAATCTGCCTCACTCCTGTTTTCCTCTATCTTGCAGTCACTGGAGGAGTGACAACAGCTCATCAGGTCCCAGCTGTCTCTCAGTCAGTGTACTCACCTCCCACCCCGGAAACACCCGACTCCATCCTCTCTACCCCTCCACAGACACTTTTGACCAAGAGCATGCCCCCTTCCCTTCATACTGAACAAAGCATCCCTACCATTACGGGTCTGCCTCCCACACAGCCCACTGCCAAGGTAATGGTTAACATGTGACATTTTGTGCTTGTGTGACGAGAATTTTGACAGTATTTTGCATAAAATGAATGAAGACCACAGACGGAACAAAACACTGACTCACCCTCTCTTCCTCGCCTTTTTTTCAACCCCAGAAAAAAGGCGTGAAGAGGAAAGCAGACACGACCACCCCAACCACTGTAGCCATGCCCATCATGAGCACCATGGGTGTCAGTGGCATCAGCCTGGGGCTTGGTGGTGGGCATGATTCCCCGCTCACTCTAACTTCTCTGGGGGTGGACCACAGCTCCAGTCTGGGGATGAACCAAGGCCTCAGCCAGGGCATGGGGATGGGCATGGGCATGTCTTTAGGTATGGGCTGTGGACCAGTGATGATGAGTTCCAAAGCAGCTGGGGGCAGGAGAGGAGTGAGTGGACGACCCATCAAGCCCCCCAAGAAGGATCTACCAGACTCCATGCTGCCACCGCCGGTGCGCCGCAGTAAGCTTAGCCCCCAGCTGCGCTACTGCAATGGGGTCCTGAAGGAGCTGCTGTCGAAGAAGCATGCAGCGTACGCCTGGCCGTTCTACAAGCCCGTCGATGCCTCAACACTTGGTCTTCACGACTACCATGACATCATTAAGCAGCCCATGGACCTCAGCACCATCAAGGTACTTACAGACAGAACTGTAAACATTTGTCAGAACAGGGTGTTGTTTTCTTCTTCTTTTTTCAACACTAGTACGTCTGTGATATCAGAGAATAGAGAAGATACCTTTTTTATTTTTTAAAAAAAGTATTTGGCTAAAATCTGTTGTCTCTTATCGTGTTTAGAGGAAGATGGACGGCAGAGAGTATCGGGACTCGCAGCAGTTCTCTGCTGATGTTAGACTGATGTTCTCCAACTGCTACAAGTACAACCCTCCTGATCATGATGTGGTGGCAATGGCCAGAAAACTCCAGGTGATTTACTTATTCCACTGATTCAATCTGTAATAAAAGCATAATTCAATTCTGCGCCTCAAATCATCAGTGATATTTGTTTTTAATCAAATTCACTCACATACTGTTTTTATTTATTTATTTTAGGATGTGTTTGAGTTCTGCTTTGCTAAGATGCCAGACGAGCCCCCAGCACCCCCTAGCTCCTCCTCTTCCTCCTCCTCATCATCGTCGTCATCTGAGAGCGAGCTCAGCAGTGAAAGTGAGGAGAGCGAGAGCAGCCCCAGCTCTGACTCTGAGGAGGAGAGGGCAAACCGACTGGCAGAGCTGCAGGAACAGGTTTGTACTAACTTCACGAAGATGTGTTTTTGTAGCATTGCTGTGATGTTTCCTAATTTTTCTGTATCATTTCCTCAGTATTTCACCGACTCACCTGCTTTTCTTTCTCCCTTCAGCTAAAAGCCGTACACGAGCAGCTCACTGCACTCTCCCAGGGCCCCATTGTCAAACCTAAGAAAAAGAAAGAGAAGAAGGACAAGAAAAAGAAGAAAAAAGTAGAAAAAGAGAAGCATCGGAGGGTAGAGGAAGAGCTGCCGCCTATTAAACCGGCCAAGGCCCCCAAGATCACCAAGACTCCAAAACCCAAGCCCAACCGAGCTGCAGCGTGTCCTGTAGTGCCGGTAAAGAAGGCACCAAGCAAGAAAAACAACAAGAGCAAGTGAGTACTGACACCTATTGGATAATGTTGGAATTGAAAGTATGTGGGCCACTTAGAAAATGTGGAAAGGGCGTCGCTGTAGCAGGAAGTCAGATTCACTTGTTGTAAGAGTTGTATTAAAATAACTGAATTAGGGAAGTAAAAATTACCATCCGGCTTTGTTGCTGTTTCTAATGACCACAGTCTTATGTTTGGTCTCATTGCTTTGTGGGTTAGAATAGAAAACTCTCTCTGTCATCGTTTAACACCTCCATCTCTCTCGTCTTCTACCAGATCCAAAAAGGCCGCCATGACGTTTAGCATGCCTCAGCCGGTCCACGACCCCATAGTGAGTCATTATGACTCCGATGAAGAGGAGGAGACGGCACCCATGTCGTATGATGAGAAGCGTCAGCTCAGCCTGGACATCAACAAGCTGCCCGGTGAGAAGCTGGGCCGCGTCGTTTACATCATCCAGTCCCGTGAGCCCTCGCTCCGAGACACCAACCCGGAGGAGATCGAGATAGACTTTGAGACACTGAAGCCTTCAACACTGCGGGAGCTCGAGAGATACGTCATGACGTGTCTGAGGAAGAAACCTCGAAAGCCATACGGTTAGTAGGATAGAAGGACGGGATCATAAAATCATTGAAAGACTTTGTTTATTTTTTTGATCAGAAAATCTTAGAGGTTTAATGTAAAAACTGAAAGGGAATCAATATAAAATCCAGAATTTATTAATGCTTGAGGAGAAAAAATGGAACATAAGGACAAAAAAAATCTAAATGTTGTAGTGAAGTCTTTGATAATATAGTACAGTACATCTTACTGACTTTGTTACTGGTCTGTTTGTGTGCAGCAAGTAAAAACAACATTGCTGGCAAGTCCCGAGAAGAGCTCGCTCTGGAGAAACAAATGGAGCTGGAGAGGAGGCTGATGGACGTCAGTGGTCAGCTCAACTCTGGAAAGAAACCTCCTAAGACCAAACGTAAGTCCTCCATACTGCTATCTTAAAGAGCAGAGAGTAAAATGTATTAAATATAAAAGGGTTTCCTTCCTTTTTATTACAAGCTCTTGTTTTCACCTACAGATGTTAATGCTCCACCAACAAAAAAGTGAAAGATAAAATATTTTTTATAAGATTGTTTAATCTTGTGTTTTAACTAAATCAAAGTAAGAGCTGAATATTCACATGTTCTTGATTGTGTGCGTTTGTTTTCTGCAGCAGAGAAACCTGCAACAGAGCAGAACACCCAGCCGTCACGTCTCAGTGCCAGTAGCTCCTCCTCAGACTCCTCTTCTTCATCCTCTTCTTCCTCATCCTCGGACACAAGCGACTCAGACTCTGGCTGAGGGGCGGTGGGTTTCCATATGAAAGGGTCTTGTTCGGGACCCTGGGCGTTTTGCTTCCCACCAAGTGGACTGAACTGCAGTAGAGCTACTGACGATGGAGCCGCAGGACGGATCAGACGAGACCAGCACTCGGCAGAACTGGTCTGACTCAACAAGTGTCAAACCAAGAAAGAAAGAGAGAGATGGGGCTTTCCCTGCGCTCAGCTCATTCATCCAGTCCCTTCCTGGACACAGAAAAGTCGAGGATGGAAGGAAAGAAAGAGACTCATTGTAAAGTCCTGCCGTTCTCTGGAGAACTGGCGTTGCTGGGCAGAGCGAGGGATGCTCCATCTCCTGCAAAAAAAAGGAGAACGAAGCATGCGTTGGAGGGATAAGGGTGCTAGAGCCAGAATCTGTCTTATTTCTGGAGATAATTTCCCTTCTTTCCGTGCTCTCTGTCTTTACGCTGTATAGATAAGGTGTACAGTTATATAAATATCTATTTTTCTTTTATAAAGAAGCATTTTATGGAGCTAATTTATTCCCTCATTCTGGGAAAGATGAACTGGTGTGGGCGGAGTTGTGTTTTAGTTTTTGTTTAGATTTTTTCTTGAGTGGCAGAAGGTAGAGGGGAAACACGAGAGAGTGTGTGTGTGTGTGTGTCTGTGTGTCTGTGTGTGTGTGTGTCTGTGTGTGTGTGTGTGTGTCTGTGTGTGTGTGTGTGTGTGTGTGTGTGTGTGTGTGTCTGTGTGTGTGTGTCTGTATGAATGTGTCACATATGTGTTTGCATGCACATGTGTGAGTGTGAGATCCGGCACCACAAGTTCCTCACAGTTTTGACGCAGGCGTTGAAAATCAGTCTGCACGCAGAAGCACCTTGGTTCAGTAGAATACAGAATGCATGCAATACAGAGGAGCTGACAAACATCTGCATACTCATGTACTACTTTACTGCATCCTTGTGTACTCATGTACTTGTTTGAAAGGGTTGGCCACTGTACAGAAATGTGACCTAGTTACGCATCAGTTTATACGTAAATATTTCTGTTCCCATGTGTGCTGTCTTTTTTTTTTTCTCTCTCATCCATTTCTCTGTAAACGTGTTGCTTTTTTTTTTCTTCTTGTGACCAATCTGCTAATAAATTGTGAGGACGTGTCTTGTCCACTCACCTGTGCCCAAATACCATCTTGGTTCTTTTGATTTCTTTTGGGGTTTAAGTCACAAAACATCTGACCAGAGTTGATTATTTGAAGTTAAAAGAAAAAGCTTTTTGCTGTTTCTTATTTGATATTTTATTCAAGCACTTTGGGTTGATGTCCCATCACTTCTTTACACCACGGTGTCACAAAAAAAGACAAAACTTGCTTGTTTTTAAAAACTATTTGGCCTTTGAGATCTACGGCAGCTGAACGTTTTATTTTCTGTGTTAGTTTTGTTTAAGTTTACTTATTTGTGTGATTTAAAAACATTAGTAATACACGTTAGGTTGTGGACGGTGAGATTTTCTCTTCTTTTGTCTCTTTGGCAGGTAAACAGGTTTTTGTTTTTGTGGTTTTGTGGCTGGTGATAACATGAAAGTGGCTTTTTGAGTTTTGGGATCCAGCAGCCAGTAGAAAAAAAAGATGGTTTAATGTTGTGAGTGATAACAATGCACTGTTTGTTTGGTGGTACTACTAAACAAGTTTGTGATTTAGGAAAGGCGTGTATCATTTTTGTTCTTTTAAAATGGCCTGTGGCTTGAGGTTGGAGTATTGTATGTTTGAAACTGATTATTTATTTAGAAGGAATTTGAATGGAGATTTTTTTTCATAATACTGAAAGTAATCAAACGCTTTTAAGTCAAAGTCTATGAAATATGCACAGATTTTAACTGTCAGGATTGTAGAAGTGTACATATTTTACAGTCTCAATCTTTGAGCATGTTTTTGTTTTTCCTTCAGTAACTTAGTCGAACTTTTTCTGTCCAGATTTGATCTGTTCTAAAACAAAATACTCCAGTTGTCAGTCTTACTTTTCTGAAGTTTGTCAGAAATCTAAATGCCTCTGTACTTGACTCCATCGTTTCCTCTGAACATCTGTACATAAATAAACTGAGACATGTTCATCTTTTCACTGACTGGGGGATATTTTATTTACAGATTATGTAATTCTGAGCTCATTCAAGTCGTTATCAGAAGAGAAACGGTGACATCTACTGTTGGAAGACGTATTCAAACGTACAGTTTATTGCTCCAAGGGACGGTTTTTAAGATTCAACCCAGTTCTCGGAGGAAAAGATCTTTGTTTCTTCCTCTTTGTCTTTTTCTTGACATTTTAAATTATAACCTCACTTGTGTTTTTTAAATTCAGAACTTCAGTAACTTTCTGGCCTTTTTCTATGATGTAAATTGTCTTAATCTGCAGTGAGAACTCCTAAAAGTATAAAATCCTAAAAATATATTAGATAAGTGTAAAAACTGACACTTATTTCCAGTCGATCTAATTAAATAAATCTTGATGCTCATTAGTTATAAATTATTTAACCTTTTTAAGTTCGACTGATGGAAGTTTAAACTCAGGTTGATTTAACTTCACTCATGTTTATCTGAATCCTTTCTGTGGAGAGTAAATCTCCCACTTTGCCCCCTCAGCGCTCTGTTGTTGGTAAGTTAAGTCACTACAATGAAAACACAGCTGATCCTTCCTGTAATTCCTGCGCAGCCTGTCCTAACCTCCCCCCGTTGGTTCCTGGACAGCTGTCACATACCTGCGTGACAGGTGGGAGATCACAGAGATGGGTTGGATGAGTATTAGAGTAAAGAAACTGCATCAGAAAACAGGATCGGTCTGAGACGAGGAACATGACAAAGACATTAAGCTTTTTTTTTCTTAAACCTGAAGGTATGATATTGTGTAATATTACTGCTCCATTTGTGGATAAATGGGAGTTTGTCTTTGTGTTTTTAAATTATAGCCAACAAATGACAATGATGACAAATAATGTTTCATGTCTATCATCAAAAACATGAAGAAAAAAAACATATAACTAGTAAATTTAATGATTTAATATGCAAAATAATGCATGTATGAATTATATTTTAGATATTATTATATATTGTTTTAGCTTATTATTGTCTTTGACACTGCAAGTGGTTAAAGTGTTGTTTTTTAAAAACTAATTAGTGAGTTAATTTCCTCCACAGCAGAAAGTTTCTCCCTTCTTAGACTATCAGTACTGTAAGTTAGAAACTATAAAACCCGTTCACAGAGAAGAGTAAACGCGATAATGTTTAAAGATTAATCTGCCACGTTAATAGTTTAGGCGAAGATATAACATTTATAATATAATAACAGTAATACTGCCCTCTTGTGGCCATACGATGTATTACAGCGCTCCGTTATTGTGAAGGCTTCCGGTAAGCACTTTCAAAATAAAACAAACGGCCACAAGGTATTCTGTATTGTACGTTCGTAATGTAAGAAGGAAAATAAAGTCACAACTTCATTGAGAGTTAGAAACTATTAAAACGTCCCACAGGCAGAGAAAACGTTATAATGTTTAATAATTAATCTGCCATGTTTTTACCATTAACAGTGTATAAATCACGGTTATACTGCCCTCCTGTGGTCATACTGTGTATTACAACAATCCGCTACTTCCGGTAAGCACTTTCAAAATAAAACAAACAGGCTCACGGTATTCCACACTTAGACTGGAATATGTTGCAGAATATTTTTAGAAACTATAAAAACTTTCCACAGGAAAGATAAAACGCTATAATATCTGTAAATTAACCAACTATGTTCATAATAGTTGAATAATAAAGAGTTAGTAATAGTTTTTGCGAAGATATAATATTTACAATATAATAAATATAATTAGACTGCCCTCCTGTGGTCATACGTGTATTACAACAATCCGCTACTTCCGGTAAGCACTTTCAAAATAAAACAAACAGGCTCACGGTATTCCACACTTAGACTGGAATATGTTGCAGAATATTTTTAGAAACTATAAAAACTTTCCACAGGAAAGATAAAACGCTATAATATCTGTAAATTAACCAACTATGTTCATAATAGTTGAATAATAAAGAGTTAGTAATAGTTTTGGCGAAGATATAATATTTACAATATAATAAATATAATTAGACTGCCCTCCTGTGGTCGTACAGTGTATTACACCGCTCCGCTATTGTAAAGGCAGAGACAATTACTTAGGCACAATTACACTTCCGGTAGGCACTTTCAAAATAAAACGGCACCCTCCACGATGTGATTTCTTTGAATTATTTTAATACATTTTAAAAGGCCTGAAGACTAAATTATTGGAGTATCTGTGTGTAAAGAGATGAGAGATGAAGCTCTCCCTGCGATCAGCTCCAGTCTTGTCCTGGACAATCTTAAATATTGATTGCTACTGTTTGGTAGCTTTCTTGCTAGCTGGACTATCAGTACTGTAACGTTCGTAAGAAGGAAAATAAGTTCACAACTTCATTGAGAGTTAGAAACTATAAAAACGTTCCACAGACAAGAGAAAACGTTATAATGTTTAATAAAGTTTTACCATTAAGAGTATAACGTTATACTGCCCTCCTGTGGACATACAGTGTATTACACCGCTCTTGTAAAGGCAGAAACAATTACTATCACACAAATGTACTTCCGGTAAGCACTTTCAAAATAAGACAAACAGGCTCAAGGTATTCCACGCTTTTAGACTGGAATATGTTGTAGAATTTTTTTAGAAACTATAAAAACAGGAAAGAGAAAACGCTATAATATTTGTTAATTAACCGACCGTGGTATTACGTTTCATAATTAGTTAGTAATAGTTTGGGCGAAGATATAATATTTACAATATAAATATAATTAGACTGCCCTCTTGTGGTCATACAGTGTATTACAGCGGCCCGTTGTTGTAAAGGCAGACACAATTACACCGTTTTACTTCCGTTTAGCACTTTCAAAACAAAATAAAATAGCTTTTACATATTTTGTACCGTTTTACTGGAATATTTTGCAGAATATTTCAAAACTCCTAAACTAAATAAATGTTTAAAGACTTGCAGACAAAATTGTTTGGGTGTATTATGTTATATATTTAAAGGTTTTATTTTGTGCTTCTGCATATGGTTTTGATCTGCCTCCATAGAAAAAGAGAGTTTTAAATTAAATGCGACCTGTTCCTGCTTAAATAAAAACATTGTCATTGTCACAGCGGTCATAGTTTTATCATGCAATTGTCACTGTACATCCAAATACATAATAGAGAAACACTTTGGAGACATTTTCTACTCCTTCAAGACATTTAAATTAACTTTTTTAGGCAACAATTTAATTCTGATTTACGGCTAAATGAACCCATAATTTAGAGCTAACAATATAGTCTTTATTAACCAAAATAGAGTTTTAAAGTTCGTCTTTATTTCCAGCTTCCACATTATTTTCTACTCTGCTCCTTCACTGGAGAACACCTCGTTCACGGTCCTCTGGCGCCACCTACCGGATCAACAGAGAACTACAACAACACCGGGAAACAGGACAACGACATGGCGGCCGCCGCAAGGCTCATATCAAGGTTGACTCTGGTCACTGGTACGTTTATATTTTACCGTGAAACATTATAATTCAGTGTGTAAAAACATTGTTAGATAAATACAGAATAGTCTCTTTACAGGATGTTGTTTTTAACGTTGTGTGTTTGTCGTCAATCTGTCGGTTTTCTCATTTAAACAGGTAAATAAGTACAATTCAGTTATAATATGTAAACTTTAGTTAGAGTAAAGTTTGGTTAGGTATGTTTTTCTGCTTTCTGCTCACAGCTATTGAAGTTACTGAGTTAGTTAAATCATAATCCTGAGCTGTGACATTCAAGAAAGTATTATTATTTGGATGAAGGTAAAACTGGATGTTACTTTGACTCTGATATAATTTTAATAAGAGCTGCAACACTGATTTATTAATATCGAGATGATCTGTCGATTTCTCTGGATTATTTTGTCTATAAAATGTCTGGAAATAGTGAAGAATGTGTACAATCAGTCTAAATCTTTAAACGTCTTATTTTATCCAACCAACAGTCCAAAACCCACAAAATATCCACAAAATATCCACATTAAAATATAAAACAGAGAGAGGCAGCAACCAGTAACTGTTTAATCACTTCAGCTTTAATATAAAGGTTAAAACATAATTTGTCCTCCTACATCTCCAGAACCAAACAGAAGCTCTTCAGAAGATAGAATAGACCCAACAGTATATAATACAGTACAAATACACAAAGGAGATCATCATACAGTAGATAAATGTTATTTATCATACAGTAGATAAATGTTATTCAGGAATCCACAAGAAGAATAAACACTGAATCAGAGAGATGTATTCGAGGGCCAATGGATGTTAATAGCACAGAATCAAATGGAAACAAACCCTGGCTCAGTTTCACCACCTGCCTTGTTTGTTATGTTGATTGACCTTCATCCTATCAGATATATCCAAACCAGAGTCTTCCCTCTGAAACCTTCAGCGCTCATTATTCATGAGACAAGCTACAGTGTGCTGCTGGGTGCCACTCTGACTTCATGCTGCTCTCTTCCCACCCAGGAGGAGGCAGTGGGATTGGCCGGGCGGTGTGTCAGCGCTTCGCCTCTGAGGGCGCCTCCGTGGTGGTCGCTGACATCAGCGAGGAGTCGGCCAACGAGACCCTGGGGAGCCTGCCGAGTGACCTCAGAGGACAGCGTCACATGGCGGCCGTGGTGGATGTGGCGTCAAAGGAGAGTGTAAAGAAGCTGGTCACAAGTATACAGGTGTGTGGTAGACAGAGAAAACACTACAGCACACATTGTTTTTGCTGCATGTTTGAAAGCTGCAGAGACTATCACACTTTCTTTTATCCTCTGTTTCTTCTCTCTCCCTCTGCAGACTCATTACTTTCAGCCTCCCTCAGTGTGCGTGAACTCGGCCGGCATCACACAGGACAACTTCCTGCTCAACATGGAGGAGGATCAGTTTGACAGAGTCATCCTGGTCAACCTGAAGGTACGCAGCCGTGTAGCACAAAGCGAGATAACTGGATTATCCAAATGTTCTGACCATGGTAACCTCGCTGCAGGACTAACCTGCTCCAGATCTGGTTCACTTCACAGAATCAGATCAAAAGCACTGACTCTACAATAAAGTGTAAGTAATGAAGAGCAATTTATATGTTTACAGGCCAGTAGAATCATTTTGGTGTTTCAGGCCATAGTTTATGATAAAATACAATATAATATAATAATGAAGATTAAATTCCTTCATTTCCAACACAGTTCCTGACAGAGAAAAACACAAATATATGTCACATAAACAAATAAACTCAGAATAACATGAGGCAACTTTGTGATAAGAATTGGAAATAAAAAGTATACTCTCTGTTGTCTTTAACTCGAACAAATAATCCACACACATTAATTATCTTCCATGATCATTAAAGCAACAGTTCAATCAAATAAACCTCATCAGACATTAACTGCTTTTCTTCTTCTCTCTGTTAACTTTTTCTATCTGCATCACATATTCATAAAAGTTCATAAAATCATATAATCTCACTTGCTCTATACTAAAGGTAATAACATAGCTGGAGCCTTATTTTTAATATTTGGAAGTTATTTCTAGTGTTTCTACAGCTTCTTCTTCTATTCAAGTGGCGTTATCAACAAAACACAGCGAGAGAGTCGAGTCTGTTTTTTCCAGATTTTTGGTAAATAATAATATTTTTGGATTATGAAAGCTGTTTGGTTAATTCTGTAAAGATGTCAGAGACTATATAGAAATATTTCAAATGTGCCACGGTGCAGAAAAGTAGATTTTTTTTTTTATTTCTTCACAGCAAACCAAACTGCAACAGAATTTTCCACATTGAAACATTCATTTCTGTTATGTGAAATACTGAAGGTTAACATCTTTCCTCCTGCGTCTCTCCCAGGGTTCGTTCTTGGTCACTCAGGCTGTCGCTCAGGCTCTGGTGGCCTGTGGAGCACCCAAAGGGTCCATTGTTACTGTCGGCAGCATCGTGGGGAAGGTGAGACACCAGCAGGCCTGTCTGACATATCCTCTCTATTTGACAGCTGAAATATTGAACTAAAGCTTTAAAGTTTTATCTAGAAAAGCACAATAATAAGTGTGATAGTGGAATTGTTGTTATAGGATATTAAGTTAGTGATATTAGTGGTTTTAACCTTTCTTTTTAACATTTTCCAAAGCACAAGATACAAGAATAAACTTACATGAATCCATTAAGAACATATTTTTATTCTAAAACACAATATAAATACCAAAGTTGGTTTGAAAGTCTCAGATTTCAGTCCTTTGTCAAAGTATCTGGTGGATTTGAACTTACAAACACACTGTTACCTGTCTGTGTGCTTCATGTTTGCAGGTGGGGAACATTGGACAGGTAAATTACGCTTCCTCTAAAGCTGGAGTGGAGGGTTTAACCAGGACCGCTGCCAAAGAGCTCAGCAGGTGAGAAGAGCCGGATGCAGCAGTAACACTCAGAGCTCCTTCAATAAAAGTATTTGGAGTAAAAACAAAGAGGAATCCTCAGCCATCTGCTTTTTCTTTTCTTTTCCTCCAGGTTTGGGATCCGATGTAATTGTGTGCTGCCAGGTTTCATATCGACGCCGATGACGGATAAAGTTCCAGAGAAGGTTATTAACAAGGTACGGCGCACACACACACACACACACACACACACACACACACACACACACACACACACACACACACAAACTTTGAAAAAGACACAGTATATATAACCTTTATTTATCTATCATATCAATGCTACTAAAAGAGCGGTAACAAAAGAAAACAAGAGTTTTGCTGAGTAAACTCTGCATTTTGTTGTTGTTTCTAGAAATAGAAGTTTGTTAATGAATGTTTGAGCAGCAGAAATGATCCTGTGTTGTTTTAGAGTGGCTGGAGATAAAATTAAAAGACCTTCAACATCACTAAATATTAACAGACATCAGTGGGAAAAGGTTTTTTTGGGTTGGGTGGAAGGGATCCTGTTGAACTGAATGTTCTTCAACCAAATTAAATCTCTCCGCTCCAATGAAACAACGCGACAACAGCGTCATCCTCCGTAACTCTGTGTCGTGTTCTTTGTGTTTCAGATGAAGTCCTTGGTGCCTTTGGGAAGAATGGGTGAGCCTGCAGGTCAGTGATGATGCATGTTTATAATCAATCTGATTTCTTTTCCCTGCAGTCCTTTATTCTCATTTCATAAATCTTTATAATGGAAATGTTCTTAGCTCCAATCAACACTAGAATTTAAAACATCTCAAGATTTTAATTATCTGTTACAGCAACACCAACCAAAAACACTTTGAAATGTTATTTCATTATGTCCACATATATATTTGTACAGTAAGATGAAGGGAACAGGATGTGGATTGTTTCCAAGACTTGCTCACACTTGTCGTTCTTTTTGCCCTCCACCAGAGGTCGCTGATGTCTGTGCCTTTCTAGCTTCAGATGACTCTCGATACATCACAGGAGCCAGCGTTGAAGTGACAGGTACAGTATGAGTCACTTCTCTTACAGAGACAAGTACCCTCTCACCTGAACTTTTATTATATAATATACAGATATTTTCTTAAATCTTACATTTTAAAGGTTAAACTCAACGTATGTGTCTCTGTCTTTGTCAGGTGGACTTTTCACTGGTTAAATCAGCTGTCTGTCACACTGATGAAGACACATGGGAGGCCAGTTAGTAGTTAATTTAATTGTTTAAATGATTCTACTTTAATTAGGTCTTTTTTTTAATGATTACTGTTGATTATGTTTTATATATCTGGTTGTTTACATGTATTATACAGTGTAAAGCCATTTCTTTGTGCCAATAAAAACCTGTTTGTAATATTTCTGTACAGAATGTTATTTTATTTTGAAAGCTTGAAAATAAAAGCATTCATATGTCTGTAAAGCCCTCCATGATAACACCATTTTCCTTCCTGACTCATCCTAACCTTGTGTGGAGAACAGGTGGGATTTGAACCAGCTTCTCCAGATTTGCAGACATTTTAGAGGTTCTCATTGACAACTCTGCCACACCAGCAGAACCTCTTTACATTTTCATTGCTCTCTGAGAGCCTTGATTCAGTTCCTCTAGAAGTTAGCTTTTAAAACACTCTTGGTGTCAAAGGACTGAAGAGGGTTTGAACCACTGAACTCTTCATCTTCAGACACTGCAGGTGTTTAACTCACTGCACCACTGAGCTCATCTGCTTTCAAACACATTCGATAAACCTTTTGGGATTTAACCTCAATTTGTTGGCTTTTAAAAATCAGCTGAGAAGTGAAAAGGGGTTTCACAAATCTGCATCATGCTGCTCTCAGTACTGCCAATGCTTTTTAAAAACCCAAATCAGATTCATCATTTTTAATCGACCACACGTGTTTCTCACATCCAACTGTTGGTTGGTGGATGCTGCTTCTCACAACACAGCTAAACATCAAAGTTAGGTTTTGGGAAATGGGGCCCAGAATCCAAAAGATTGTGTAACATTATATTTCCCTAAACCATGAAGTGAAACAACAGTGTAGTTCGTCATGTGTAATATTTCCAAAGGGCTCGTCGCTGTCAAAATCCCCACAATGTTTGAAACACTGACACATGCCAAAATACATTTTTTACACAAAAAAAGGAAAAGCAAAACAAATATAACATGTTTCTTTAAATATGTATTTTTGTGTATGTGTATTGTTTCCAGTGATATAGGCTACATAAACCAATTAATTACTGTCAGTGACATGAACTCAGGATGGTAAATTACTTTCACTCATTTAAACCTGCACAGGGGGAAGAACTCCAAACAGCCACAAGATGTCGCTGTTTTGTATGACAGATACATGAAAACATAGTCTATAACCAATAACAAATTAACAGAGATCGATACATAACTGTACGGAACCGAGTAGGTTTAATGGTAAATATGTATATATATATATATATATATAAATCTCAAAGACATTAACTGATCATTCTCGCCCTCTCGTATCAATGTTTTCGTGTGGTTAAGTTAGCAAATAAAGCAGAAACACTTAACATTATCCCATAAAACAGCCTTTTAACACTAAAAAAAAATCTACACTCAGTTTTTCAGTCCAAAAATGCAACAGAACTGCATTAAAACCCACTTTATCTCCACAGTAAGACAGGTGGAAGGTAGCATGCTGGCCACTAACACTGCTGGTGCACCTGTCTGAACGATGTAGCCACAATAGCTAAGTTCACTTCCTAGGGTCACAATTCAGTCTGATTTGTGGGATTAATTATTGAATAACGCAAACAGACTATCAAAATATCTACCAGCAATACCCATAAGGTTCTGTAGATTTAAAATGGGCTTTTAAGTCTGGCAAAAGCTGTATTTTCCAACAAAAAAGAAAGGAAACCATATAGTTTACATTTATATTAAATTGAAACAACATGAATTACATGAACACACACGAGGAAGGTGTGTACTTCTTGTATGTATCTTTTCCCAACATGACACACAAGAACCATTAAACTACCTGTACAAATGAGGAACAGCAATGTCCTGTGGCCATTCGTAAGCAAAGAGAAGTACTGATGACAGGGGCGTGGAAGAAAAACAAGAGGCAAGCAGCTCTTTTTAAAAAGATTATATATTACAGAAACAAGAATTTAAAAAAATTACTTACACACATTATAAAATAACTTTTTTCTCTTTTCAGCACCATATTTTTATGTTGAAATGTTCGTCTTCAACACAATAAAAACAAATATTTGAGGTCATTCTCTCTGGAGAATCTCACGGTCAGATTTTGTAATTTTTAGATTTTGGCCATCCCCATTTCCCTGCTATATTAAAAAAAGACAAACAAATAAACAACAAAGAAATAAAACCAGACCCAAGTATGATATCGCCCCACAGCCACCCACGGTGGCTGACAGAGCTGTCCCCTCCCTCTCAAACCTTTCTCCTACCCGCTGTGGTCTCAGATAGAAATTTAAAAGATCAGCGGATTGTGTGCCAATATTTTTAGCACTGACTCAGTAAACTGATTTTCTGTGATACCACCAACTCAAACAGTAGCAAGGACAAGAAAATGTGACAGAACTGGAGAGTCACCATTTAATCATTACAGTGGAAGCAAAATTTAACAGCACAGTACAGTTGATGAAAACACTAAAAAGGGATATTACAATAAAATATGGCCACAGATTCTTTGGTTCTCCAAACAGAGTTTGGACAGGGCGTGAACACAAGCACCATAACTCAGGCTGGCAGTGAGTTTAACATGCAAGTCACTCGCTTCACTTGACCTTCAAGTGTCAGCTACAGGAAATAAATACAAATGAAATATACCACATTTGACTGGAATATTTGGTGGTCCTTGTTTTTTTTAATCTCAAAGCACCCTGTTTGTTTTAAATAAATACAATAGAATATCACTATTTCTGTACAAATGGAATGTAATGCACATTTTCCCCAGTAAGAAGCTTTATGAAATTGTAAAAGAGACTAAAGAAAATGAAGGACTCAGAGTGAATACTAAAACTTTTATGCTTTGGTATAATTAGCACCTTGCCACACAGTTTCTTACAGTAAAGCATGCATTTTATTCACTGTTGTAGGAAAAATAAGGAGGGAACTTTGAATCTCATATACATATTTAAACCCTGATGATGTTCTGTGCTTGGATGCTAATTCAGAAAATGTGTTCTGGATGGAAAACAATAATCCCCCGAAAGTGACTCAGCAAATACTGGACTGGTGTGTGGTTAGCGACCCTGGTAGCCTGATCCATGATTTAAATAAGAATCAGCCCTTAACATGTAAGTACAATAGCATCAAGTTTAGCACAGTTTACAAAAATAATGGCTTTTAAATTCACTGATCTAGGTATCAACACATCTCCCATCCTGCCTTGCTGTATGCAGAAGGTTTTGTCCAACGTTAACAAATGAACATTTCAAAGAGAGTTTCTGCTGCTCTCGGCTGAGGAAAGTTTGTCCAGTTCAAAAAAAGAATGAATCTTACGTCATACTGGACTCCATTAACCTCGCTGCGTAACACCAGAAAGATTTTTCAATCATCACTTTGAGCTGTGAATCACATTTTTAGACTGTTTTAATAAAACTGCAGGGTGTCATGAAGAGAATATTACATAGAGTAGAAAATTCACTTTGTGGCAGCTTAAACACGACAGAAAACAGATCAATCCAACGGGCAAGACTCAGCAGTTCCCTCTTTTTTTATTCTGGGTGGAAACTGGTGGCTTTAATTCTTCGGTTCCTTTTGATGTAATAACATAAGAGCTGAGAGTGTGTTTTCCATGTCAGCAACATGATTGACAAGTCACTTGGACGTTCATTCATTTTTCTTACAGAACTAGAAGAATAGATGCCCTTACAGAGATGGACCAAAGCTTTATGTCAGCTACAGCTGAACATTTTGCGACCACTAGCTGTCATTTTCTGGTCAGTTTGGTGTCTGCTGTTTTGATTTGATTTGATTTTGGTTCACAAGTTCTGGCTGGCAAGTGCAAAACGGATAAAAAGTTGGTTTTACAGCTTTCAATTCTCAACATTTTATCTGAGTGACTAAATGAACAAACGCCCAACAACTGCCAAGCTGTGATTCAAAACACACGATTTAACAGCTACACAGGAGCCTCTTGCACTTCTCGTCAGTCATAAAAGAGTGACCGTCAACCACGTTGCTTACAGTGTGAACGTGGGATTAAAGAAATGGAAATAATGTCCAGGTGTGACCCTTTTTTGGGAGGAGGAGGAGGAGGGGGGAGGTAGAGCAGGTGAGATGAGTGGAAAAAAGACAGCGGGGAGGAGAAAAGAGTGAGAGGGGCATCGGAGACGGGGGTGTGGGGCTTCAGGCCTCAAGTCGCTGGCTTGCTCTTTCTCAGGCCGGCCCCTTTCGCTGCTGGTAAAGAAAACACTGTTTTATTCCGAAGAACACTCTCTCCTGTTTTTTTCTTCCTTTCTCGTGGTTGTGCGCCCAAACGATGGTCTCCTCTCCACGAGTTTTTCATTTCTCTCCTCTTTACTTTTTTTTTGACGTCCATTAATTGTTGGGAGGATGTTGCTTTCCCCAGGCACGTACTTGAGTGTGAGTGCGTGTTTGTCTCACAACAGCATCTGCGTGTGTAAGTGTGTGTGTCTGTGGGTTTGTGTGTGTGTTTCATATCATTTACAAGTTAATTTACAAATTACTGGGCGTGTATGTTTATTATATATAAGTGTGTCTCTAAGTGCATGTGTGTGTGCGTGAGTATTTGCATGTGTTGTTCTTTGCAACAAGAGTGTGTGTGTGTGTGTGTGTGTGTGTGTGTATGTGTGTGTGTGTTTAGCCTTGGAAACAGACAGGTCCCACTTCAAAGCCAAACTGCTGGTTGCTCTCCCCAAAGTCTGACACCTTGATATCCAGCAGAGGAAGATGCTCCACCTGTGGCGTGTTGATCTCCAGGACTGTCCTGTCAAAGCCCTTACGATACTGCAGAGAGAGAAAAGAGCGAGAGACACGTATCAGGAACTGGATTCAAGATATACATGTGGCACGAGTGTGAACAAAGATTGTCTAAGGTTGTGTGAAAATGAGCTTGAATCATTTTGTTCATATTAAAACTCTGCATCATAACATGGCAAATGAAAACACTTTGGAAAGAGAACTGATGCACTTTAGATGAGGCTGCCTGGTGCTTGAAGGTCACAATGGATTATCATTTATCGTTCCCATTCATTATAAAGAAGTGAAAACATATCCTTTTTAAGATAATATATCAAACACACAGTAGATCAAATTAGACAATTCTCAATTTCTTTTTAAGTTAAGCTAAATACTTCATAATCATAATCTGTAAGTTCTGTATGTTAAATGTTATTGTGATCAAGTTGTTTGACTTTTGATGTGTGGGACATAACATACACATAGTGCAAACCAATGGAATATCACTTAGAGAGATACAGTAGAAGCAGTTTAATTTGACTCATTGGTTCATTGTTTAGTTGCCTGATGGACTATCCTACAAGTGCACATACAGTACACTGTGACTTTGTTTTGAAAGGTGCTGAATAAATAAAGTATTTTTAAATAATTATTATTTTTATTATAGTGCAGCATGTGGTCCAAAACAAAGATTTCCAGAAAGACTTAATAAGCTCGAACTCACAGAGCAGCCATCGACCAAGGCCTTGATGTAAGGGTTGGTCTCGTAGCTCAGCCCCTCATCGTTGGCACCCTTGAGGTGCAGTGCCCTGTCGTAGCTGTTCTTGGCGCTTCGGTCAGCCCAGGCAACTGAGCGGTGGCAGTGGTAGGTGAGGTTCTGGCGGGCCTGAACACTCAGGAGACGCAGGAAGCCCAGCTGGACCACGCCCACTGGCTCGCCATTAGAGTCCACATAGGAGAACTGGGAGGAGGGAGAGTGTGAAGAGGAGGTAATAGAATGGGATTTGGGGGAAAGACAAGAATATAATTACAAGGAAAAGGTGGAAGAGCAAAAGAAGGGAATGCAAATAAGGGGAAAGGGATTGCAACAAAATACAGGGTAATTAAGTAAAGGTCAGAACTAAACTATTAACGAAAACAAAATGTTTCATTACTTGTCGTCACAGAGGCTTACTAACCTTACTGCCAGTGGCAAACTGACTGTACCAGGATCCAGGAGTCTCTTTGTCCCAGGAGCTCATCTTCACCTGCCACCAGAATTGTCCACATAACATATTGTAGTCAGACACATTTAGTTTAGCTTTGCATGAATAAATAAACAGAGCTTGTGTGGGAAAACCAGACCGTTTTTTCCTGAACCATTAAAGCACTTATTAGTTTTATTAATAATGTGTTAGTGTGCAAATGTAACTGGGAAGTTTCTAGTTTCTAGAAAGTGGGCAATCAGAGGCTGCAAACCTTCACCAACAGTGATTAGTACTCCTACAATTTCTTCACAGCAAAATTCATCATTCCTATCCCTTACATGTTTAGTTTAACAGATGTCTTAACTTGCACTTAGGAGTTAGTATTTGGAGATTTCACAGGATTTTAAGGAGACTTTATAGTCCTCCTGGTTTGGGGGACTGACCGTGTTGATGCTCTTGCTGGGGTACAGGCATGTCTCCACTCCGTTAGTGAAATTACAGAAGACCTTGAAAGAGTCTCTAGAGCAGCCCTGGTTGGGGTCAATCCAGTAATCTCCTGCAGAGGGCGACAAAGCAAGATGGGAAAAAAATGAAATCTCTTGTTATGACTATATTATATTAAGGTAAATCATTACCATGAAATGTCTGTATTTTCCAAAAAACATTTTTTTACGTACTGTTAGTGCAGTAACATGTTTGTAGTTGTTATACTGGCAAGGGGATATCTATAGTACACATAAATAAATTATTTTAGAATAATAATAATAGGATTCATTATGTTACCGTCTTTGAGGTCCGGCTGGCTGAGGTGCAGGTCTTGGCAGGTGCGGGCAGGGCTGTCCTGGGTGCCCAGAGGGAAACGCATGGTCTCGATCTCCTGTCGAAGCGAGTTGAGAGAGCCAAAGATCTCCTCCATGCCTTCACTGCCCATCAGGAACTCAGTGCCAGCGGCATCAGATGCAGGCATGTCGGGGTCGGACTCGGGGAGCAGCTGGCTGGCATCGATGGAACGTTTGGACTTGGGACTCCTCTGGATGGGCAGAGGCTGAATGACCTCACCTGGTGGGCCCTGGGTAGCAAGTTTATATTTTCATCAAATAAGTGACAATCAACAGTGAGGTGCAAAGAGTGAGCAGATAAGAATTTCCATCTTTTACAATGAAAGTTGAAATACTTACAGGAGGTCCTGGAGGTCCTTGTACACCCTTTTCTCCCTTTGGACCAGCTCCTCCCTAAACACAGCAGAGAAATAAAAGATTCAAGAAGCATTACTGCATCAGATCCAAATCAATGTGTTTTCCATTAACAGTGTCATTCATTCTTCGTGGTGCAAACACTCAAAGTGTACTCACAGAAGAACCCTTAGCTCCTTTGACTCCTTGAGGACCCTGTAAAAGATATAACGCTTTAGTTTAATGACGGAGACCATCTATCAGTGTTTTATGGCTGTCACTAATTTATATGGTACTTAATAACATCTGTGGAACTGAGCAAAGAATACGAAAGTGAGATAATGTTCATGGATAAAACAGTACTCACAGGCAGACCAGGAGGACCAGCAGGGCCGAGGGGTCCAGTGCCTCCAGACATTCCCTATAAAACACATGTCTTTTATGAGAATAGTTTTTATACATTATTATTACAATTAAGGTGAATAATGGTGATTGAGCTGCTCCTCCTAACACAAGTAAAACAGGTCAGACTTACAGTCTCTCCTTTTGATCCAGATGATCCCTGCGGGCCGGGCAGACCTCTGTCTCCCTTCTCTCCCTGCTCTCCAGGGGGTCCAATGAGACCAATAAGACCTGGGTGTCCCTTCTCTCCCTTGGCACCAGGGTCTCCACGCAGACCAGGCAAACCAGGAGGTCCCTACAGGAGGAGAGGAAGAGAAAGAAGATGAGAGGAGGATAACAATGAGGAGGGGGTGGTTAAGGAGACGGGAAACATGAAAAACAGGAGATGAAGAGAGGCAGAAGAAAGAAGATGTGGAAGACAGGAAGAGGAAAGTTGGAGGATTGAATGAGAAGGCAGTAGAAGGAAAGACTGCTGTTTGATCAAAAGTAACTAAACAACTTATTTTAATGAATGTACTGTGTATCAAAGTGCAGAGTAGATGTATACATGAAAATAAAAAGGAATTGTTATCTTACAAGAGGCCCAGGTGGTCCTTTCTGTCCAGAAGGTCCTGGAGATCCTTGTTCACCCTGAAACACAGAAACACATTTAGCAGGTAGTGGCGATCCAACAAATAATGCATACACATCACTTGTTACTCATGAAATATTGTATTGTCTAGTGGTCGCATTAACAAACACAAAAATTCAAAGTCAACATCTTTACTGACCACTGATCCTGGGAGTCCTCTAAGACCTTCAGTTCCTGGTTTTCCTGGTACACCCTGGGGTCCCACAGGGCCAGTTTTTCCTGGTGGGCCGACAGCACCTGGGTCTCCCTGTAAATGGTGGTAACAGTAATGAATAAATATTTTAAAAAGTTATGTATCAACATAAGCTATGTATCACAATTGACAAAAGAAAATAAGACGAGAGGAGACAAGCTATCTGCAAAACTTAAATAACAAATCACAGGGAAAAAACAGAGTTTGTGGTTGGTCCTGGGATCACTGATGGAAATGATCATGAGTTTGCCATGAGTTTAAACTAAACATCTATTTAGAACCACAGGGAGTTCAAAAATGTACCTTAGTTCCCTTCTCTCCCTGACGTCCCTCAGGTCCTCTTGTTCCAGCAGGGCCCTGGCAAATAAAACATAAAACAGTGCATTAACGAACACAAAATACACTATATTTGAATATTTAAAATTCCATAATTTCATCAAAAGCTTGCCTGGTCAAACACTCTCATATTACAGATAAACAGTAAACTAAAATGTGTTTCTGAAACATTTTAGGGGAGATTCATATTTATCAGCACTGCCTAGTTTGACAGTTTGATCGGGTGATGCACTGGACAGACTCTCTGAGAATTACAAGGCAGTTAGGCCCAAAAGCATACCCTACTTTATCATCTATTTTAGTCCAAATGGGACTATAATTTACAAAATGAACATCAAGCTGCTTTGAAGAAGACTTGAAACTAGCGATTGAGACCATAAACTCATTAGGAAACTGTCTACTGAGGTAATAAATTGAGTGATTAATTTTTCTCCATTTTGTATTATATTAAAGCCCCCTAGTGGCCATTAGAAAGAATGCAGGTTTAAAGTACGTCAGCATTGGCCTCATTTCACAGACCCGGGAGCTCTATCAACCATTTATTATACAGTCCATGGTCATTGATCTCTATATCAAATAAAGGCCATTCTTTTAAACATATTTTGGGGGCTTTTATTGCCTTTAATTGATAGTAACAGCTGAAGATAGACAGGAAAGGGCCGCAGGTAGGAACCTGGGCCGCTGCAGCAAGGACTCAGCCTTGGTACATGTGGCACCAGCTCTACCAGGTGAGCTATTCAGGCACCCCAAATACAGGCCATTCACTACCAAGTAAATAAAATGTTTCTTGTCCTTTTACATCACAAATGATACAACAAAAGCTGACTTGGTGAAGCAGATTTGATGCTAACAATATTAACCAGCTCCTATCCTTTACTTCACACAAAAAAATGCTTGAGCCAGTGACATTGGAAGAAAGAAGCAAATTGATGGATGATGGAGGAATGCATTATGACTGCCACTGTGCTGCCCACATGCAAACACCTCCTGATAGGACCAGGATGATGACCTTACCCTCTTTCCTGGGGGGCCGAGAGGTCCATTCTCACCAGGAGGTCCAGGGGAACCCTGCAATAGGAGGCAGAGAGAGCAGATTGAAGACGCTGAGATACTATTATAACTTTTCATTCACATATCTGCATTAATGCATCTTTTGACTTACAGATTCTCCTGATTCACCATCTTCTCCTCTCTCTCCCTTGGCGCCATCTTGACCCTGAAGTGAAGCAGATCAGGGTTAGTGGTTCTTCTTATTGTTTACTTAAGCAAAAAGATCATGACAACATGTATATGGAACAAGCTGAACTGATCTGTTGGAAACTGTGCAGCTATACAACATCTCTGAAATTAGAATACATTATTGATTGACAAGATGCTGACATGTACTTTTCAAAAGAGGAATACTCACTCTGGGTCCAACCTCACCAGGAGGACCAGGATCACCAGGGAAACCAACAGGACCCTAGAGACAAAAACAAAATGTCATCTGAATTTAGGGCAATAAAACTTGGTTATTTTGAGAGAAAATCACTTCTCTTCCTTCTGTAGTGAAGTCTAAAGTAATTGATCTGTCTCACAATGTCATTGTGCGTGTGTTTGTGTATGTTGCATTGTGGATATCATACAGGGTTTCCTTTGGGTCCGTCGTCTCCAGGTCTTCCTCGTCCTCCAGCAGGTCCAGCAGTTCCAGGTTGTCCTGCCTCTCCCTTCTCTCCGCGCTCTCCACGAGGACCCTGCCAACAGGAGCACAGATCTCTTTGTTAACTCATGAATGCTATTAAACAGTCAGTAAAGGCACCATATCATTTAAATCCACAACATGTTAGGGTCAGACACCTTCTTTCCCGGCTCCCCTCCAATTCCAGGGGGTCCACCCTCACCAGGCTCTCCCTGTGGAGCAAACAGTATATCTTTTAGTCTCCTTGAACAAGTAGAAATTACTTCAGTTTTTATGTTTTTGGACATGCATACAGAAATATTGCTTCAATGCCAAAATTCGTTCTCTCTGCACCTTCTCTCCAAGAGGTCCAGGATTACCCAAACCACCAGGAGGACCTTGGGGACCCTGAAAAACACAGAAAAAAACAATTAAGACAAAAAGATTGAATGATTTGCATCAAAATGGTCATCAGAAAAAAATACTTTACTTTTTTACTTACCTACCTAACAATAATTTGTTACATTGCACTCTTAAAAACTGCTTAATAGAATACACAATATAACAAACCACGCTGCGCTATTTTTAAAACAAAATTCATTTAGTCTCATTTAACATGCTACAACCAACAGTGTTGCAATAGTATCATAACAGCTCAACAACAGCTCTTTGTGGTGTAACCCATTTAGATTACAGATTGTTGTCATTTTACAATTAATAGCTGTAAACACTCACATCAGCACCATTGGGTCCAGCAGGGCCACGAGGTCCTGGAGGGCCTGGAGGACCCTGGAAACATAAAGAGGCTCACGCTGTTATCACAATTTATGATGTTATTATAATTAAACAAGTCAATGATGCAGTCAGTACGACTGATGTCACGTATTTCTGAAACTCACCAGAGGTCCAACATCTCCTGTCTCTCCCTTCTCACCTGGTGGTCCTGGCAATCCCTGCAGGACAGAGTGGATAGTTACATGAATAATTTGTTTAGTGTAGGTAGCACCTTAGCACAAAGTGAAGCTCAAAACTCCATATAAATATTTGTATCAAAGTATGAAATAAAGATTTAATGAATATTTGAGTCAATCTGCCTCTGAGTGTTATGGCTTTTATTTTACCTGCAGTCCGATGGGTCCTGGGGCACCTGGGAATCCTCTGGATCCTTCATCACCTTTAGCTCCAAAAGGCCCCTGTTGGCCCCTTGGTCCAAGCTCTCCATCAGCACCCTGCACCACAGAAGAAGAAAAACAGAAATAAAGACATGAGAGATAGAAATAAGTGTGCTGAAAACATTGTCTTCATCTACTCATGGCAGTAATTGAATGTTCAATGTCTTAACTTCTCGTCAGTACAGCAATGATTGGTGTAGTGTTATTATTACATTTTTATTTTCCATTATCGTATTGGTAGGTCCTGTATCAACACAATAATGCCTTTCCTGGAAAAATTCTCTGCTTCTTATATATTTTAAATACTGGTTTCTCTGGAATTAATAAAATAACTAAGTTTGTGTTCATTGTTGTTGAGTTTTGAGTTAAAGTACTTACAGCAGGACCAGGCTGACCGACAGGACCCATTGGCCCGGGTGGACCAGGAGGACCCTACCAACAAACAAGCAAAGGACACAAACAGTGAGAAAAACAACAAAACAGCAGTGATATGATGAACAGACAAATAGCATCAATTTTAATTCACGCAAATTGATGAAAGTTAGCATCACTCACATGCTCTCCTTTTCCTCCCTTAGCACCCTTCTGACCAGGCTCTCCAACTTCACCCTGTATTGACAAGCAAACAACATGTTACAGCAAAGTTTGAAACAAAGCTCTGAAATCAATGATATCCTGATAAGAGTAGGGTGGACACACAACTCAGTAACTACATTTTGTCCATTCTGGACTTTATGACACATTAAGGTGATTTTTAAAAGCATATGTTGGTGTGAAGACTGTTAGTTAGAGTTACTGGCCTTGTCTCCGTCCTCTCCGGGTACTCCAGGTGATCCGGCAGGGCCAGGCAAACCCACGGGACCCTGTACTCCATCACGACCTGCTGGGCCGATAGGGCCTTTCTCACCCTGAGCAGGAGAAAAAGAACAAAGGAGAGAATCATCAGTTGATGTTTTTTCTTTGGCTACATGGACAACTTCTTTGGATACCACTGCACAAGAGTACTCACAGGAACTCCCTTCTCTCCAGCGGGTCCAGGAGGCCCCTGAGGGCCTGGTCTGCCAGGGGGTCCAACAGGTCCAGCAGTACCAGCTTGCCCCCTCTCACCAGGAGACCCCTAGAAAGGTACATCATAAAGTAGTGAGCACAGCAGGTGTTATTAAGTCAATATAGTATATATATATATATATATATATATATATATATATATATATATATATTTTATTATGCACAGGCAGTGGTAGGCAGTGTAGTTCCTGTAATTTTCTATTTTGTATTCCTTAAACTGTAGTAAAGGTGTAATAGTTTGAAACGTACAGCAGGTCCAGGAGGTCCAGCAGGTCCTTCACTTCCCTTCAGTCCTCCACCTCCCTGAAAGAAAAGACAAGAAGGGAATAATCAGTAATATTTCACCTCAGCTCTACACACTTTTATCCAAAGCTGAACTTACTGCTATCAAAGTGCTCAATATAAGACTAAAAACGGTTTCTTAAAAGCAATTGGCAGGTAATAATATCTGACTGCTGATCTATGCAGTATTTCTCTTGGTCATATTTACAGGGGTTCCAGGCAGTCCTCTCTCTCCAGGGAATCCTCTCAGTCCTGGAGGCCCATCTTTACCGGGGCCCCCGGGGGGTCCAGGGTCTCCCTTGGTGCCCTCCTTCCCTGAAGGACCAGAAAGTCCCTGCTCACCAGGTGGACCTGGGGGTCCGGGGTGGCCACGCTCACCCATGGGGCCAGTCTCTCCTGATGGACCCTGGAAGGAGGAAGATGTAGAGGAAATAAAGTGCAGGTACAAAGAAGGTGAGAATAGATAGAAGATGGGAAGAAAATAAAAATGAAAGGAAAAGAGGACAGGTTGTGTTGTTATGAAAATTGATTTACTGTATCAGTAATGAGAAAATTCTGCACCAGGATTTGGAAAACTCACCTGAGGTCCAACAACTCCAGGAGGCCCAGGTGGACCCATTTTACCTTGGAAACCCTGGAGGAGAGATAAATCAGTTAACAAAAAATACATTAAATGTTGAACCTCGTTCCTGATGAGACACATGATAATGTGTGTAATCCAGTTCTGAACTCATCTCTCACCTCAACTCTCTTGAAACACATAAATCATTTTTTCCCACAGTACAAAAATCCATCTGTTGTTAATTATTATTAATTATTGTTACTAATCGCTGACATAATTTCTGAGTATCCTGTATCCCTGAAATATGTAACGTTTTGGTGGGTTCAACCTTCATCAGGTGTATTTTTTGAATGACTGCTTCCTAAAAGAAAGCCATGACTAGAATCAAGTTAAAGTCTTAAAACCATCAGTTTAAACAACTGGAACATTGAGCCATCTTTAGGAGTAGTAGAAAAATACAACTTACAACTTCTCCTCTCTGTCCAGGGTGTCCAGGCAGCCCGTCCTTTCCTGGTGGTCCCTATAGGGAACCATCAATCAAAGGTCATTAATTAAATCTCCACCTTAAGAGAGCTTTAACTCCAAGCAAGAGGGAGCATCAAACCAAAATAATGAAAGACTAGTTGGAACAATGTACTACAATTCTCTTATGATCCGCCAAGTGATAGCACTGTTAATATACACAATATCAAGAATTAGTCCATGAGAAACTGGTATCGAAAGACTTTCTTACAGGAGGTCCCTTTGGTCCGGGGAAACCATTGGCTCCTTGAGGCCCGGGCAATCCCTGGTGAAACAACAACATATGATATAATAAGAACATATAACAATACCCAAAAGAGCCATTTAGTGTCTTAAAGAAATGTATTTGGCAAAGTGCTACGCAGAAAATGTACAGAAAATTAAGCACTCACCCTCTCTCCAGGAGGACCAGAAGGGCCATCACTTCCTGAAGTTCCCTAAAAAACAACAACACAGTAAATACAATTAAAGTTTTGGATCACAAACTATTGAGATGGGCTTCACTCCAATTTTGAACCAGGTAATATGGAGGTTAAGATCTAAAGTATCAAAGAAAACAGATGGCACAGAATAGGGATTGTTTGCTTAAGATAAGCATTTTACCTGAAATATCAAAATACTTGTAAATGTGAGATTGTTTGAGTTATTAAATAAAAATTTAAAATATCCAGACCTTTGCTCCTGGTTTCCCAGTCGCGCCCCTCGGTCCTCTCTGCCCTCTGGGGCCCTGATGAACACAAACAGTAATTAGTGAAAAGTCTTCATCAGTCACAAACAGTGCAACAGTAATGCTTTATGTGATTATTGATGTTTGATGAGATTTAAATTAATCAAATAATATTAAATCAGTGTTTAAGGAATATCATAACACACCCTGAAAATGTTCCATGGTTTAACTTCACGCATTGCTGCACTGATGCACAGGTGTACTACAGGACTCTGACATCACTGTTGGATGGGGTTACAGGTGCAACAAAGCACACTTCTGACCCCAAACAACCACACTGAGCAGTGATACTTCAACCAGAGAGGGCAATGAAACTCTGCTTTCCAGTCTTTTAAGGTACTCTTTAAAGGACCAGTGGGTAGGATTCTGTGGCATCTAGCAGTGAAGTTGCAACCATTTGATTACAGCTCAGCCTTCAAGGATTTAGAAGGAACTACAGTGTCTGTGAAACTTGCAAAAAATGCAAAAGGCCTATCTAGAATGAGTTTTTGGTTTGTTTGTTATGAGCTACTGTAGAAACATGGCAGTTCAACATGTCAGCATCCGTGGACAACGACTCACTCCCTCTGTAGATAAAACCGGCTCATTCAGCGATTCTTATTGTCAGCTGCTTATACACTAATGAAAACATTTAAAAAATATATTCCATTTCTGCCAATAGAGCCGCCTAAATAATACACACTGGACCTTTAATACCACCAGCAACACCATTTTTGCTCAACAGCTTGTGGAAGAAAGGTCAAAGACCTTCATCCTCCGAGCAGAGTACCTTTTATGCTTTTATGAACAGACAAGTTTATAAAACAAATGAATGAATAAATATAAAATGGTACCGTTGGTCCTCTTTGTCCTCTTGGTCCTGATTTGCCACTAAGACCCTGAACAAACACACAAAAGAACAATATCAGATTCAGTCAGACAGAAGTTAACTGTATATTTCTGACTGTATAACTATCACCGCTTTAAACTCTAATCAGCCTCAATTAGCTGAATAGTCTTATTTGAGGAGCAGAATCTTCCACAGAGCCATCAACTTACCCTTGTTCCCTTCTCGCCGTTTGCACCAGGGAATCCTGGGAATCCAAGAGATCCCTAAAAAGAAATCCACATCTCAGTATCGGCACTGGACCACTCTCAAAAGAAACCACCCTGGATGAATGAATGAGTCAGTGAGGATGATGTTGTATGTGTGTTTCTCTTACTTTGGGTCCTAGTCTTCCAGGGTATCCAGGAAGTCCGGGTACACCAAGTTTACCCTGAAATCACATGATGACATCATTAATCATTTCCGTTACTTACGCAACATCTCTAATTGTATTTACATAATACCAACCAATTGCACAACAAATCGTATTATAGTGATTCATTCACATTGAGAAATATTTGCCATAATATGAAAGCGGAAAGAGAATTAGCTGATATCGTGCTCGGGTATGCTATAGTCATATTAACATGTAATAAAATTAAGGGCAAAATATTTAGCAAAAACTCAAATGTTTAGTTGCAGCAACTAACACCAAATCAAAACACTTGAAATGTTATATTTCACTACAATGCACATACATGTTCAACCATAAGAAGGTAGCCCAATTACATTTCCTGTCTGTATATACTGCCAAATGGAAGGCAATACTTTAATTTTAATAAAATGGGAAATATCTGCACTGGCAGAGCATAAACCTGAAATCCAAATTTTCAGAAGACCTTCACTTTGATGAATAAAACTTAAGCAGGAAATAATGCTTGAATATCTTCAACTTATCCCACATTACTAAGAACATATCATTTAGTCTCAATTAGTCCTAATTGAACAGGTTGTACCTTCTCTCCAACTAATCCAATGGGTCCGATCTCACCAGGGGGTCCGACGCGACCCTTTGGCCCCTCTGGACCATCCTCTCCTCTGGGACCTGATACTCCAAGCTCACCCTGTGAGCAGGGGACAAAGATAAACCGTCAGAATAAATCGCAATATAAAGAGAGTAATGACTCAGCAAATATAAGATCAATCAGTCGACTTCTTCATTCATCAATTAATCATTCTATTAACAAACTGATCTTACCCTCTCTCCCTTGGTACCAAAATCTCCCTTAACTCCAGGGAAACCATCTTCTCCCTAGAAACACAAGCAAACAAAAAACATACAATACTGCATACTCAGCAAAAGACTATTTGAAAATCCACCTTGTTTTTTTTTTGTGAGTGAACTACAAATTTACATATTATCAATATGCAATTGTGATTTAAGAGAGGGTATGTCCTGAATAAGTAATGAAGTATTAAAACTATGATTATTCACTTACCTTCTCTCCCTTGTGGCCCTTCAGCCCACGGATTCCTTGACCTCCCTGCAATGAAAGCATTACATGACTGATGTGCTAGGAAATATTTAAGTCTTGTGTTAGTTCAGGTAATTTGCAAATGCAATGCAAAGTCCTCAACAATCAAAAACCTGTTTGTTGATTTATAAAGACTAACTGTACTGACCTTGATGCCACGAGGGCCAGGATAGCCGATAGCGCCCTGAGGACCGTTGGGACCCTGGAGAAGGTCAAAGAAAGAAGGACAAGTTTATATACATACAATAAATAAATAATAATAAATTGAGTTTGTTAGATGCAAGAGAGGTGGTGGAATGGGGTTTTGATTGACACCCACCTGGTTTCCTTTGGTGCCAGTAGGCCCCTCCTTTCCTGGGTGACCCTGGGAAGGGAAGACAGAGAGTTCAAGCCAAGGACATCAAGGGTTAGTGGATTCAGCTTAATCCATTTTTAGTGACATAAAGACAAAGCGAAAAGACAAACGTACAGGAGGACCGTCAGCTCCGGGCATTCCTGGAAGACCTGGTTTTCCTGTTGGACCCTGGTGGAGAAGACAAGGTGGTCATGAATGAGAGTCCAGAGGACGGTGGTAATGTCCCTGAAACGTTTTAGTAACTGCCACAAGAATAATAATTGTGCTAAAAACTGTGTTTTTACCAAGCTGAGGAGAATTCATTCTCTAACACCAACAACACCAACACATGGATGAACTATGAGCGAGACAAAGCACTGATCGGGAATCAGATACATCCTGCGATTACGTATTCTACTTGACCAACAGTGCTGAAATTTCCACATTCTTTCTAAGCTCAATGTGAGAGATTTATGCCATTATCACAGGGGCGGCATTGATTAGAGAGCTTTAGAAGTGCTGGTAGATGGATTTGTTTTTACCTCTGGATAGAGCTACCTGTTTTTTCCTGTTTGCAGTCTTTATGCTAAGCTAAACTAATCGGCTGCTGGCTGTAGCTTCATATTTAACAGACAGATATTGTAATGGTATCACTTAACAATAATAACATAGTATAACCATTATTCCTGTATCTTGCTGTCCTTTTAATGCAGAGTAACTTTATATATTTTTAGTTTCTTACTTTCTCTCCTGGAGGTCCAAGGGCTCCCTGAGGTCCTGGCATTCCCTGCAAAAAACAAACAAACAAATAAGACATATTTTCAATGTATGGAATGAATACACACTCTCAGAGTTACGGTTTCCTATTATTTTTGTGTCAATGCTTTTGAGCATTTAATTACTTAGTGAAAAAAGTTAATATCACAAATATGTCACACTCGCCAGCTGTCCTCTGTCTCACCTGAGTTCCTGGGGTTCCCTGCTGACCTGGAGGTCCTGGTTCTCCTTGGGGACCCTAAGAGACAAAAATAGAAACAACATAAATTGATGATAACAGCAAAACAAACAGAAGAACAGAGTGAAGGACAAATGAAGAATAGAGAATCATGTCTTAGAATTATTCATAAACAAAGTTTAGCATTACCATACGGATACAAATTATCTGCTGATAGTACAAGTTTACATGATAACATGGTAGATAATGTATAGCAACACTGACCAAGTTTCCTTTGGGACCGTGGGGCCCATCATTTCCTCTTACACCCTGAGAAGAAAGGATGAACAGAAAAATCAGAATGGAATTCTGCACAAAAATGATGTCAACCATTCAAAGAAGGGAGGGATAACAATGAATTCAAACACAGTTGCACAAACTAATAACTAACTCACTAAGGTGAAGGTTTCTATCCAAAACAAGTTTTTTTTTGACAGCACTGGGAACGGAAACTATCCTTGCTAGTGCCTTGCTCAATGCCACTCACAGCAAATGATACATTTTGGTGATAGGTGTGTCTTTAGATTTGTGGGAATCATCAAACACTGTTGCTTATAAGGCAACTTCACTTATTATACACATAAAAGTCTGTCTACAGGTCTAGGGCAAAAATGTTGTCCAAAGCCTTTTGTGGCTCCAGAGGGAGCTGAACAGACCTCTGCAGCCTGCTCATCATTTCAGATGAATGCTAGCGGGTTGAGGCTACAATAGCTGCTACTAGCATCACACAACCGAATCTCAGACCGAACTGTTGACGGTCAATTGTCATTATGGGTAATGTAGGTGCCAGGTTTTGACAAGGAAGAAGACTAATTGGAATGAAAAAGATAATATCTCTGGTGCATTCTGCTGCTCGATTTTGATCCTTTAAAAAAAATAAAAACTGTGAGTCAGATAATATAATATAATAGTTATAGATACAAATGCTAAAACTGGGCAGAGCCCAGCTGCTTTAGCCAAACAACTCTAGTACTTATAAATACATAAGTGTCAAATGCCTAAATCCTGGGTGATACTTGATGTCTTGGCATTGTTTTGAGGTGATTGTGGAAACATGTTCATTTTTAGATGACTGGATATCCCCGTCTTTATATCAAGTCACAGGGTGTTATTTCAGGAGGTGCTGTGGGTGTTCAGTGGTCACAGAGGGATAAAACAATGCAGCTAAAATAACAGCAGCACAATGTGGTTTGCTGAAATAGTTTTTACTCACAGGAGGTCCAGGGATTCCAGGAGGACCTTTGGGTCCAAGCAAACCACGAGGTCCCTAGAGACACACACACACACACGCAAGCCAAGATCAGTTAATAGTCAAAGTTGTAAATTAAATATTCAAACAGCCTTACATCAGCAGTAACATTAGCATCAAGACAAATTAAGATGTAGTTGAAGTTAGTGGTAAATGTTGGAAAATGTCAACAAAAACTGAACATTGTAGACTCTGCAAAGGTAGTAGGTAGGTATGATATTATAAATTAAAGAAAAATAGCAATTTGTCTTATTTTATAAGTTTTGTAACACTTTGAATGTTTACTCTGTTATGATTTTTTAAAAATGTTATTGATTCTTGCTGATTTATAGTGGACATGTAAATGAAGCTGACAGGTATTTACATCCAGACATCTATAAGCTGCTACTTTTCAGTCTGCATGTGTTGGTAACTTTTTTGTGAAAACAATTGTACCATACACCTGTGATCCTGGCAGCACTCGGCTGTATCTTCTACCCATCCATAAGCCCTACACATAATTACAGTGAACGCCAACTATTTCATGTATTATTGCTATGGTGAGAAACGACAGGTGTAACAGGAGCATAAGTGAGACTGAGATAGTACAAATTAGAGTGAGAGCTTTAAAATCAGCTGTGTTGTCATGGAAACACTCACTGGTTCACCTGGGAGACCCCTGGGTCCAATGTCTCCGTCATCTCCCTGGAAACACACACAGAAACAGCACGCCAAGGACGGAAAGACGTTGATTATTAACATTTATTTAGCAACACAAAGACAGATGTACAGATGTAGAGCTTGGAATAATTTCAAATAATCGTTCATATCATCATACCCTCTCTCCATCCTCTCCTTGAGGCCCTGGGGGTCCCATCGCTCCTGAGTCACCCTGGGCAGGAGAGAGGAATCAGAAACATTCTTTAGTTTTTCTTACATACATTGTTATTAAAGTATTAAAGTTCTTATACATACTCTACCAATAATAATAATATGTAAAGTGCATGTGGCATTTTGATTGTGATTTGCTTTTGACTCACCCTGTGTCCTTTGTCACCGGGCAAACCAGGAAGGCCATCAAAACCACGATCGCCCTGAGAGAGACACACACATTTGCAGGGTGTCATTACTGAAGACCAAGTAAAGCTAAAGTAAAGTAAGCTGGCTTAATCATATTCCGGTGTAGCCCACCAGAGAGAGGTTACCTTAGTTCCAGTTTCTCCTGGCATTCCCCTGGCACCATCAGCTCCAGCACGGCCCTGTTAAGAGACAAGCAGAGGAAGAACATGTTTTAAAGTGCTACTGTACATGAGACAATGGTTGAGACACATGCCAAATACCAATGTTTTGTTTTTGACAGGGCATGCTTGGCTAAGATAGAGAGAAAAGAGGATTATGGGAGAGCACTAGGTATGGAAACAGATGATTAGTTGTCTAAGTGTTGCAGAGGGTTGACAAAACCCTTTGTGGAGACTTCTGGAGGTGCAGTGGACTAAAAAATCACACAATTCAGTTAAATTCTTATTTATATAGCACCAAATCACAACAAAAGTTTACTCACTTTTCATATAGAGCAGGTCTATACCCACACTCCCTATAAAATTACACTTGTTATTGGTTTAAATATCTACATAATTTATAACAAAATGTACATAAACTTGGAGCAGCCTCTGAGCTTCTCTGGGAAACAGAGCATTAGAGATTAGTTATGTAATGCCTGTCTACGTTTGGTTAAACAAACAATAAAGAACTTAATGAAAAACCAATGACAAGGCAAGCCAGCCATTTTTATACTCACTCTTCTTCCTGCTTTGCCTGGGGGTCCCATCAAACCCGGGGGTCCCCTGGAGCCCTGAAAAATGGATTGATTGATTGAGATGTCTGGGGTACATTTTTGCAATAGATCATTAATAACATACAATACTGTACTGTACATGTAAGGGTTGATTACATGTATTTGACATACAAATTATTTAAAAGATTAGATTTTGATGTGAGGTCAGGGTTCAGGATTGGCCCACTAAGTGTTTTTACCTGAGGACCAGGGTCTCCGCTCTCTCCCTTCAGACCAGAACTTCCTGGATTTCCCTGAAATAGTCACAATAATCAACATCATCAACTACTACCCATTCTTCCACATCCCTTAATGAGGAGAAAAGAAAATATAATCAGCTGTTAGACAATTAGCAATAATAACAACAAACTCTTAATATGAACAGCTAAAGGTCCAATTGATAGATAACCCACCAGGGGTCCAGGGCGTCCAGTGAATCCCATTGGTCCAGGAGGTCCTTTCAGAGCCATCTAGAGACATTAAATCTCAAAATCAATCATGATGGAGGCACATGGTTTCATGTAATGTTAGTCATGTATGAAGAAATACATCAGCTAAATGCAGTGTTCTTACAGATTCCCTTTAAAAATTCAATACTTTTCCAAACATAAATTTCCGGTCTTCTCTGTAGATTTTTCAGACCATATTTGACATCTGAGTACAACTAGCAACATTTTTATTATACTAACTAAATGGTTAACATGTATGTTACATTATGACTATGTATGCTATTATGCTGCCATATAATTGCCAGAAGATTGTAGCTACATACCGCATTTTCTTTCAAACAAATTTGGTCGCAGATGCCCAGATTTAGTACATTTATGAGACACTTGGGGCAGAGCTTTGCAGGCAGAGATGTACAGGCCTAGAAGCAGCACTGCGTAGTGTGCGTTCAGTTGTCTGAACAGTTGTTGTTTTTTGTTGTGTATTCTATCGTTTACATAGTGATATGATCCTTGAGGCAAACTAACCGCACAATGGAAATGTGAGGTAAAAGTGATGACTGACCCTGGCCTGAGACAAGATGGCTGCTGCCTGGGCTTCCTGTGCAGAAACAACAGGACCCTTGTCTCCTCCACTCTGACCAAAACGGAACTGAAAAGAAAAGAAAAAAGCATTTAGAATATGTGAATGGCTAATAGTAATGTGCCTAATGACTTGTATGGGGCAACTGCTGGATAAACTGAATATAATTTGGACAAATAAATGTTCATACAATAATATGGTTATAGATATGCTTATAGACTACAGCTGTAAGGAATCTACAACTTATTGGTCACAGTACAAGGGTCTCTGTATCCATTTCTGATAAAGGATAAAAGATATTGGTGACTCACAGGCAGCATGACTGAGGTTCCAGGAGGTCCAGGGACTCCATCAGCTCCAGGCAGACCAGCCTTACCAGGAGGGCCCTGCATGATGGAGAGAAGAAGAGGTGAGCTGGCAGGCTCAAGGATAGTATGGAAGTAAAATACGCTCTATCTGCAATGACCAATAATGTCTCAGGATCCTCTTTGCACACATTCAGCACTAATGTTTCACAAACCTTCACAAGTCTTCAGATAACGTGATGCACTCACCCTCTCGCCAGGATCACCAACAGATCCAGGAGGTCCAGAAGAGCCAGGGGGGCCAGTTGGACCCTGAAAGAGGTGGGGAAAGAGCTTAAATATTCTGATTACAGACTCAATGAGCTGGTCATTTTCTCTGTCACTGCCAGGGGCAGTTTGAAAATGGTGTTTCAAAGAACATTTAAGAAATAATGTTAACTGTCACAATCTTGCTAAAGTGCCAGTTAATATTGGCAACAAGGAAAATACACTACCAAAAATATTTCATAGCTCAGAGAATAAAGGTAATAATCAAGAAGACCAAATTACAAGAGTATTAATATAATATTTAAAGATAAGTAATATGTCTTTTAGAAAGAAAACAAGGGAAAAACCATCATTTACTCACAGCAGGTCCCTCAGGTCCTGGAGGTCCTTCAATCAGCATACCCTGCAAAAGTCAAAATAAAGTCAAAAATGTTACACAGGAGGACAGAAACCCGATGAAAGGAGTTTAAATCTGGGGGTGTACACTGAAAAAATACGAGTCATTACTCTAATAATCAGACTCCTGATTTTGTGAGATTTGTTTGTAATTCACCTTAACTAGTAAAAACACATCTAGAGGGATCTGTCCTTCTTCAGTGGCTGCATTTAAGGTTAAAAAACTGAAATATGCCCCAAAGACAAGAATCTTAAAACCATGTTCAGCCTTTTCTATGAGGACAAGAAGTGTTTGTCATTTAGTCTTTAGATGGGCATAGTTGCTGTGATTTGAACTACAAATGTTCTAAGCTATAGGGAGTTTGTCAAGTTCCCAAGTGGATACTGACACACAGTGAACAAGTTATAGACATGAATAATAACTCACTAGCAGCAATTCCAAATCCTGTGATTTTATAACATATAAAAAGTATGGTTCTTGTGGCAGTAGTAGTATCCTAAAAGGTATGTTACATTTTTATCACACCCTCAAACTGATATAATATAATTGGTAAATCTATTTTGAATTACTATGGATGATGAGCAATTGCCTTATAGTTAGAAAAGCAAGATTATGACTGGAGGGTTGTTCTTGGAAACCCCTGGAGCTTCTAGGAAAAGCGACAGGGGAAAGCTTTCCCTTTCCCGAGCCAGTTATAAGCCAGTTAATACACCTGCTCAGGTAAATTGGATGAAAGACAATCAGTAACTCACAGGCTCCAAGACAGCAGGATCTCCTTTGTCTCCTTTCTGGCCTCTGATGGCAGCCTGAGGAAAACACACATGTAGCCAACAACACAGCGTAGTCAGTATAGAGGTACTCACACACACCCATCAAAAATAAAAAAGGCAAAGACACTCATGGAATGCACATTATAGACAACACTGTTTTTGGCTGAATGCATTTAAAATACAGGTAGATGCACACTCACATAAAGACACCAACATTAGTTTGCCACATTATATCAAACACTATTATGCCAGTGTAGAAAATAGAATAATAAAATGAAAACCTGTTTTGCTCGTGATAAAGGCATAAGCTTTCGTCCAAATACCGATGATTCAATGGTTCTCCAAACTGTCAGTCCATTACTTGTAGAATCTTTTGCATAGATACAGACAATCATCTGGGCTTAGTAGCTCTAAATAAAGCCATACACTGACATAAATGGCATTCAAGACAAAAAATGCAGCAGTCGGTTACTGCCGCACTTCCAAATGCCTCTTTATGCAGTGTATGTGATAGTTCAAGTTATTGTTTCTGTTTATTAGGATCCCCAATAGCTTCTACCATGGTAATAGCTATTCTTCCTGGGGTCCTAAGTAGCTCACTATACACCGTATAGAATAAAACCAATTTCAACCACTCATGTGAGTACTAGATCTTGGTCCTTAAAGTATTTGAAATGCATTCAAATACAGATTTCTCTGTGATTGATTGAACTTGCCTGGCATAAAACTGAATCTGTGAATAGTCCATACATGCATGGTGGCCAATTTTTTATTTACTTGTATCACACTATGAGTGGGAAACTAAAACAGGTGTTAACAGCCAGTACATAAAAAGGTGATTTTTTAAGGTCAAGTACAGTACAGTACAGTACAGAGATTTCTAAACTGATATTAGAATATTTAGGTCTATCTGAAGTCCCACTTATGTGTTAAAGTGAAGGTAATTATGGCTACATTCTCAACCCTATCTTCCAGGTTACATTTTCTACAGTTCCGTGTGTTCAAAATAGCCACCATGGGGAAGAAGGTCAATAGGTCCCAGAGTGGTAAATAAAATAATAGTAATAAATGGTGTCTCTCAATAATGGCCTTTGAGAGACGGCAAACTCAAACCAATCATTTGAGAGGACATTGAATACAATTTGACAAAGACTAGGATTCAGAGTTGGTTGAAACTGATTTTGTTTTTTTTTTGCCTGTGAAGCAAAACGACTTACGCCTCCCTCATCTGTCACAGCGGACAGGGCGGGGCCCATGTTGGCATCGACCTCTCCAGTCTCCAGTAATGGCTCATTGTAGTCCCTGTAGGAATAGTCGTATTCCTTAAGGCCCACGTCCCCAGTCACATACTCCTCAGTGAAGACTTCCTCGCCCACACCGCCTGCCTTGGTGGCATCTACCTCCTCTCCCACCAATTCTGGCTCCACCTGGGGCTGGGTTGGGTTTATCATAGCCGCAATGGGATGGACAGAGGGGTACGAGAGGATGAATCAAGCAAAGGAAAATAAAGATGCAAGAGGAAGAAGGAACAGTGAAAGGAAGAGGGAGAGGGGTGTATGATGGGGAAATGTTAGTGAAGGCAAGAGAGATATAGAATGAAAAAACAGGGGGATTGGAAGAGGGGGGCATATATAGAAAAAAGTGAGTCTTACCTCTTGTAAATAAACAGTAGGGACAGAAAACAAAAAGACATCTGGAAGACTGTGGAGACTCTATTAGTCCTTCTTGTTATAACTTCAGTATGAAGTCTTTTTTCAGGTGAATTATTATGGATTATGAGGTTTATCCTGCAACCTTAAATCTTTTGTTAATTATCTGTTGAGCTTATAATAGTATGTTTCCACCAAAGCATATCCTCATCAGTTTGTGTGTGATGGCCTGTAACCAAATGATTTCTCCAAATTTGCCAAAATATATTACCTGACATTATAAGTTTGGTTTAAATCAATAAAGAGGAAAAAAGGCACTTTTATTGTCACGGGCATGTTTGCATAGTCCCTAAACACACAGAACTGATATGAAATCTTTGTGCAAACAACTTTGTGCTATGCAAAGCAAAAAATGTTATTTTCTATTTTACTTACCACAAATGTTTTAAAAACAAATATGAATCCAGTGGAAGTAGGCTGTACTGTTATCTCATATAAAAATGCAATCATTGAGTGAATACATCTGAAGCACTATCACAACAAACTTTAAATAATATGTATTCATTCCTAAAATATACCACATAGAACTGACACATTTTCTTCCATCAAAACAGAAGCAAAAACATCCTAAGTATCAAAACTGGAAAACAAAACAAAGTCATCAAAGGCAGGTAAAAATAGATAAAATTGGAATGATGACAATATGGACAATTGCCACAATGAACTGTGAGAAACAGATCAGAACTGTGAGAAAACCATTCTCAAATTCTGATAGTTTAGGGCTGTAAAGAAAGCCACAGGAACAACTGTATTCTTTAGTTCTGTTAGATTTTTCTCTCAAAGAAGAATACATTATATTCATCTCCCTTTGGTTAAAAGTGCATATCAAATATTCCTATGCGGGTCCCTTTTTTCACAAGATTTTTGTTCTTATGTCAAGATCACTACCTGTTCAACCAAGGACTTTGAGATGAGAACAAAAAAGGAATCTTGTTGTCAGGAAAAAAGAGAGCCACATAAAAATGTTTGATGATACAAGCAGATGAATGTGGTGCATTCCCTAGTGAGAAGTTTTTCTCTTATGTCTTGTCATGTGGCATCGGTGCCAACAAAACATTGATGTGCGGTTAGAAAAGTGTAAGAGAGACACAGAGCTATAACTACTGGGTTAAACTATTAAAAGACTGGGCTCACCACTATACAGGTATTACACTGTCTTCTTCCTTTGGTGATGGAAGCCTCTTGTGTTGAGGCGATTTATTCTTGTTTTTGTCACTTGTGCTAATTGTTAACTTTTGAGGTTTTGACATTTTAATGCGCAAATTAAGCAAATCTATCTGGAGATTAGGAGCTGAATTTACATGTATGTTCTTATTAGGGTTCATCTATTCTGTTGGTCTTCTTGACTATTTCTTCTGTGTCACTGATCAGTGTGTAATTTTCTTTTTACCTGTACAGGGACCTCTTCTTGTCCAATCACCTCACCGTCTGGCAGTGGGACCGTCTCCTCATAGTAATAATCAGTCTCTGTAGGGGTGTGGCCAGCCTCGGAATATTCAGTGTCTACATCCTGATTGGTCAAGTTGACAGGAATTGGGGAGCAGGGAGGAGGTAAGCAGATTTGATTTGAAGAGCGAGGTTAGTTCAAAGTCTGCTTGTAAGTGATGATGAGTTAAAAGAAGAAAATGGAACACATCATAAAATTGTGGTTGCCAGCGGCAAAGACATTTTTACAGGCAACTCACATTTTTTAAGTTGTAAAGATCCATTTTGAAAAGAAATTTCAGGTTGGTTCAGAATCTCAATAACTATAAATGTTGCCATATGCAAGATTTAGGGAGTCACTGAGACTACTTTGCTGAGATTTCTTTTCATTGTATTGTTGAACAAGTTTTGCCTTTTAAAGCTCACAAAGCCAAGATTCATGAAAGGGTGAAGTCTGCTCTTATTGGAAGTAGGACTGAGAGTCTCTATCCATCCCTTAAGATGAAAACATCATAACTCGATGCTTTGGGATGTCTAGTTTCACCCAAGACCAGAAAACAGAGAGACAACCCTAATCAACAGCCTCACAGAACATAATTCAGTTACTTCAATGTAACAGTTAACACAAGCTATAAATTCTCCAGAATCCATTAATGACCATGAACCTCCCAGTGTTTCTCTAACTTGAATCACGTTAGCTTCATAGTAGACTACACATTAAATTAAATTGAACACCTAATGAAAGCACATTTAAAGCTTGCTTTTTACTTTCTGTGAGGCTGCTTTATTCATATTTAAAACAAAATATATCTAGAAACAGGGAAACAGGTGTCAGAGAGAAAACACAGGTACTTAAAAAAAACAGAGAGAAAATGACAGAGTGAAAGGGGGAGTTTTGTTGTGTTGCTTGTGTATAGAATGTGATAGTATTTGTGTTTTCTCAGGTTTAGTTTTTGTGCCATAGCAATCCATGCTCATTCATTTGATCGGTACGTTAATGGTTTCCCCCCGAAAAGAAAGAGACGGAGTGCTGGAGTATATTCAGATTCTGAGATCCAGTTTCAGCAGCTTGAAGGTAGGAGTATGAAGTGAAGTAAAGAACAATGAAACTGTACAATTAGCCATGCTTCAATGTGCACCGCTTTATCATATCATATGGAGAAGTTGGGGTGATCATGAAGATCATATGATATATAAACAGAGGAGAAGGCACCCAGATTGGTATGAACCAACTTCCATTCTGAAGACCAGACTGTCCACCATCAAGGATTTACCTCAAAATCTATACTGCCAGTCATCTATTGCAAGATCAAACTATTGACCCCCAAAAATGGTAAAATTCAAAACACTGAGTTTCGCAAAAATTTTGTTGCAGACCCTGAATGGTGGAAAGATCTGGCAACCAGGTGGGACAGCTGGGACATACCACTCTGGCCATTCTGACCCAAACATGGGCCCTCCTGTTGTACCTGTTGATAACCGTTGGTAATTTTCTTCTGTGGGACTGCAGTTCCACTCAGCACAGTCTTGCCAAAGGGTGGAAAGGGTTTGTGTTGGGATTTGACATTAATGTCCACCAGCACCTTGGATTTCGTGGGTCTGGGTGGAGTAGGCCGAACAGGGGCAGGTGTTGGAGCTACTTTCTTCGGGATGGAAACCTTTTCGACCACTTTCTTCACTACTTTGCTCACCGGTGATTTGACCAGAGGGACCTTGGTGACCACAGTTTTAACTTTGGCTTCTTTGACCGCTGCCTTTACTTGAGTTTTTGCTGCTGGAGCTTTGGTGGCCACAGTCTTTGCCATTTTTGTAGGTTCAGGTTTTGATGCTTTTGTGGGTTTAGGTGCCTTTGTAGCTTCTACTTTGACAGCTGATTTAGCTGCACTGGCCACAGTCTTCTCTATCTTTTCTACTTTAATAACTTTTTCAGTCTTTGCTTTTGTAGTGGTTTCAATTTTTGCCTGATTTGCAGCACCATTAGTAATGGCTTTCTTTTCTACCACAGTAATAACTTTGCCATTGCCATTAGCCTTAGCCTCACCATTGACTTTATTTTCAGCTTTTCCATTAACTTTGACTTTAACCTCTTTAACCTCAATGGTAGTTTTGCCATTTCCATTGGCTTTCTTCTCTGCTGTAGCTTTTCCATTTCCATTTCCATTACTCTTAGACACAACAGTGGCTTTTCCATTTCCATTGGCTTTCTTTTCTGCTGAGGATTTTCCATTTCCATTACTACTGACTTTCTTCTCAGGTACAACTTTGCCATTGCCATTCACTTTAGCCTGAGCTGTAGGCTTGGCATCAACTGTAGCTTTGCCATTGCCATTCGTTTTTGCTACAGCGGCTTTTCCATTGCCATTACTATTGGCTTTAGCGGCACCATTTGCTTTCTTTTCAGCAACTGGTTTACCATTGCCGTTCTTAGCTGGGGCAGCTGTGGGTTTAGATTTAGCTGCTGCTGTTGGTTTGATCTTAGACAAGAGGATCTCTACTGCAGTGGGCTTGGCTTTGGATGGCTTGGCTGTGGAAGACTTTGGAGCTTTGGTGGGCATAGGCAACTTGACTACAAGTTTGGATGGTCCAGTCTTGGCTGGCTTAGCTAGAATGGGTTTCGGTTTGACAGGGGTGGATTTAGTGGGGGCTGCTTTTCCATTGAGCACCTTCTTCTATTAGCCGTAATTATTGTTTGGTTGAGATGTTTTTTAGTATGTAAAAGTGCATATTGATAAATATAGTGAGAGAGAGTGGAGGAAGACAATGATACATGGAAGGGTTGGGAGGGGGATGAAAAGCACAAACAAGGGATGGACAGAAGGAGAGAGAAAGACAAGAGTGGATGTTTTGAGAAACAATGACATAAAGATGGCCAAGGCTTGGATGATTTACTGAGACTGTACAGGCATTACTGGATACAGCAGATGATTATTACAAGTTTTAAAACAGTAAACAAAAATACAAATGAAAAAAGTACCATCACTTAAACAAATTAAAAATAAATTTCATGTCAGATTATTTTGAGTTTTTTTTTTTTTTTGCTGATCTCTCCAGTAATGCCATTCCCAATATTAAATGACAAAGCAGCATCTTTGTGCTAATATGAACTGGAGCCTGTGGTTTGGCAGAGGCACTGAGGGTGTGACTGGTCAGGTAAAGCTGGTGCTGAACATCCACACACTGTACAGACATACACACATTACATACATACACACACAGACACACAGAGTTTATAATGCACTGAGCAGTCAAACTGCAAGATAGAGAAAGTTAGTGCTATTTAGCCATGCAAACGAAGGAGCTAGAATGCAAATGCATGTTAGTCAAATAAAACCACTAAATGAAAACAGCAGTACATGATTAATTGGTACTACTCATACTGCTATAATATAAATACATGCAAATTAACATTGTAAACAGACTGACAAAAATTTCACCCAAATAATATAGTTTGAAGGAAAAACAAGCCATCATCGTAAATATAAACTCCTTAAATATGCAATACAGAACACAAACAGACTTAAAGGAGACAGCATGTGGCATACATCTCTGTCATGTATGCCATACAAAGGTCAGATGTACAACCATGAATGCATATACCAAGACAAAAACATGTGCATTGATATTCCCATGTTGAGAAGAAAACTGATAACGCAGAAGTACAGGTGCATGCGGTGACATCCTCCAAGACAATTATGAAATCATGCAAGTAACAAGACAATACAGACACATGCCCTGGTCAAATGGTATTGCAAATCTGTGTTATTTGTGATCAACTATGAAGCCAAATAGGTGTGGTTTATCATAAAAGACTGTGCCAGAAAATCACAGGAAAGCATTTGAAAGTTCATTTATGCTTTTCTGTGATTACAAACTTAACACCCATCTTGTGACAAACTTAATTTATATTGTACAAAACATTTACAACGACTATTTGACCAAGATCAGTTTAAGAAAAGGCTACTCTGGCACATTCTTAAGTTTTTCCTATGCTAAGTTGTATTTGCATGGCCACCTTTCTTAACCTTTGGTTAACAGTCTCCAAACATGCCAAACATAAACTTAAACTTGGTCTCTCTAAATTGTCAAAAGGTCTTCCTCTATTTGGTGGAACAGGATATGTGAAGAAGGATTAAAGATTGAAGTAGAGAAGATTGTGAGAAAAAGTATACGTGTGTCTAACAACACAGCTGCACCTACACCTCCCCAGTGCCCCCACTTGGCCACATCCGAACACACATACATTAATGACAACATGTAAATGACATGAGGACAAAAAAATTATCAGGAGCAAAGGTAAACCTGTGTGACGGAGACGGTGGAAACGGATGTGTTAAGGGTCAATGTGGATTAAAGAAAAGGTGAAATGTGAATGAAACAAAGAAGGTATGGAGTGATGAGGGATGAGAGAGGCATATGCTAAACATGAAAATTAATATTTTCAAACATTTTAGGAAAAGTAAATTTAGTTGACACTGAAATATTCAGCAAGCTAAACCTATATCTTATGAATTAAGCCATTATTGCTTTAATACCCTTCTCTCTCACTCTCATTCTCCTTCCCTTCCACAAACCCTGCTTGGGTTTTCCGTCTCTCTTGCTCCCTCTTTACCTGTTGATTGGGGGCCCCAGGTTGGGGAGAGGGGGACGCAGAGGAGGAGGGAACGCCTGTTGTTTCCTCATAATAATAGGGGTATTCATGGTCATCCTGCTCCTCATCAAAGTACTGAGAGAGATGTGGGAGTGGAAAGATTGAAACATGGGAAGGGTGGGTTGGCGGGGGGAGGAAGATAATGAAAAGCAAGAGGAATGGAGGGAGAGGAATGCATGAAGAGGGGGAGAGTGGATTTCCACGGGAGATGAACAGGGATTGCAGAGGACACAGGTACAAGGTAAAGAAAATGGGTAAAAGTGGGGGGAAGCAGCAAGAGGGGAAAAAATAAAACATGGTGATAGGCAGCAAGAGACAGCAAAGGAGATGATAAAAAATGCAAAGCTTTTATTTTTACATTCATCAGAAGGAGTCTGTGTTGCTGGTTAAAAGATGTTGATATCAAAAATGTCCATACACAGACGACCTTGATGAAGCAAAAAATAAAGCAATGGGTGAAGCCAATGAATAAAACCACACTGATTTATATTCATTCAGAAAGCAGTCATTTCAACAGCATCAACATGACAGGGTTTGGGACGCAAGGTGTTGGAGCTCTGTACAGTGACTGATACAATTTGTATTGACTGATCCGACATGCAGGCTTATAAAACAAAGGTCATGTACTTTGGATGGATGAATGCAGATGAAAAATCACTTCACTTCAGCTCTGTGCTGGTGTCAGGGAACTGTCAGCTCCCAAATATCAGTATGTTCTTGAGAGAAAAAGAATGAGGGAGAGCTTGCAAAGCTAAATGTAACGTGCACAACCAGTCTCAGTAAGCAAAGAGGCTCCACCTTAAGCCATCTTCATGCCAAATACTTATTTGTCTCAATTTAACCAGAGAACCAATCAGAATTTAACTTCATTTGCATGTTTTATGTTCTGGACAAGTTCTCTTTCTTTCAATCCATGGGAAAAAATTGGGAAAGACACTGATGTTGGCTTGTATCATCCTCTTTCCCCTACCTTTCTGTGTTCCATTGCAGTAGAGCAAAACAAAAGTGACAACTAGTCCACTGCTGTAACAAATCAAGCTTATGTTTCTCCAACGCGAAGGGTATGAAATGATGGAAATGTGCCCATTCATAGAGGTGTAGTTATGGAAAGGTATGAGATGACAATGCCTCTGCTCTTCTTTAGTTACCCCAGGGACACACAGACCGAGGAGGTGAGGAGGAAAGTGGATGGATACAAACTGTTGCTGATGACAGGGATGCGTGAGGAAGACAGAAAGGGAGAGCAGCACTTTGATGACATTATCAGATGACCCAAATTAAACCTGAGGACTTTTTTTCATTTTCAGTGGACTTGTGCATTCAGTGTGGCCGTTGCCACACTTATCAGACCATATTTTCATGTAGTGTAGCTTTACTAACACATGCAAACAGACTCTTCTTGTAAAGACTGAATGTCTATGTCTTTAACTAATGTCTTTAGCTAAAACAGACAGAATGCATTTAGGGAATTTTTTTCTGCACCAGTTCACAAGTTGAGAGTTAATTAGAGTCAATTAAGAAGATTCCTAACTGACTTACGGTTAGGTGACCCAGGAATATCTAAGTGACAGCAATGATATGATAAGACCTTTTTAATTGTTATGTTTTAGCACTTGTTGCTTTTTCCTAACTTCTCAAAATTTTTCTTCATATTATTCCTTGATCTCACGGCTAATGAAAATAAAAAAAGTGTAGAGAAAAGAAAAAAACAACAACATTCACACTATTCAGATCCAGTGAATATTTCTTTGTTCATTTTCCTTCGTCAAGTAAATCATCTTTTTAAAAGTGCCACTGAAAAGGAGAACAGAGTCCACAGGTTCTGTTTTGATCTGCTTTATTGGAGCTACAGATGAGCCTATAATTTTATGAATGAGTTGTGTTAGCATAGTGCTGAAGATTTTAGGTTATCTGCTCTGTAATGGATGCTACTCAGTAATCATTGGGACCATGGGATTTGTGTGTGTATTTACTTTGTGTGAACAACTGACACATATAGCAGTTACTTTTATAAGAGGTGTGAGTGAAATGTAAAGGCTGGTTACTGTACCGTTGTACCCTGCTGGTAGGTTTTCAAGATAGTTATTCACTAAGAACGTTACTTGTTGATTGACTTATTCATATGTCTGCGTATACGTCTGTGTATGAACTTGTGTTGTGGTGGTGTTACTCACGTATGTGTTGGGGTCCTGAGCCTGGGTCTTGGGCAGTGGGGAGTCACAGTCAGGGCTATAGTGTTCACAGAAGTCATAGGCAGCCTGGGGGTTGGAAGCAATCAGCAGTTGCTGGATATCTCCCTGTGAAGAAGAGAAAAAAACAGATCAACAAAAAGCTGAACAGCTGCATCATCTATAATGGGACTTCTAAAACTTCTAGTATTAATGTTATTAATTTCAACGAATGCCACCTTTTCTGGCCAGAACTTGTTATTAATTTCAACGAATGCCACCTTTTCTGGCCAGAACTTGTAACTGTGTTAACTGACCCAAAAATGTTAAAACACAAAAGCTGCATAATTAATTGAAATATTACTGAAATCGGAATATAAGTGCAATATGCCCTGGCCTACAAATCTTGATCTTCGGGTGTAAGAAAACATGTTTGTTTGATATGAACCCAAACAAATCGCAAAACATATCACAATCGCAATATCTGTCAAAATAATCGCAATATGATGTTTTTATCATATCGCGTAGCCCTAAAAAACACACACCAAAAACACCAACAAATATACGAATATATGATTTACCTATTCAAGCTTTTGTCCCTTGCAAGTTATGCCTATCAAGGTCCTCACCTGGAAAACCTCTTCATCAAGCAGACGGGCTCCGAACACTGTGATGCCATTGGTGTCAACCTCTGCGTTGTTGCCACGGGGCAGGGGACGGGTCATCTTCTTCTTGCAGTCCAGCAACAGTGTCACGTTTTTCTTTGAAACAGAGAAAGCGATGCGGTGCCACCTAGAGACAAGGAGGAGGAAACAAAGGCGAATAAATGTGTAATGTGACTACAGGCCTAATTAAAAAGGTATCAGATCAATCCTCAAATCCCATGCACATTCAAATCAGTCACTCACACACATACTATTCCCAACCACTCACAACCACACAACCCCAATCGTGTCATCTCAACCAGTCACAAACTGGTTGTTGCTGGTTACTGACTTGCCATCAGCCAGGTTGACGCCTCTGAACAGTGGGTAGTCCTCAGGGGCTGGCTTGCCGTTTTGGTCCTCGTACAGGAAAACGGGTGAGCGTCCCAATTCGATGCCCAGCTGCTGGATGCCCTGCTCGCTGTAGATGGAGAGAAGGAAGGCCTGGAGACCAGCCTGGGCCTTAACCAGAGCCATGATGGAGAAGTTCTCTGGGAATTGACCTATTGATGAGGGAAGGAAGGGCAGGGAGGAGAGAGACAATGAAAAAAGGAAAGGGTTTGATCATGAACATGGGTCATTACTTGGCTGGCTTGTAGGTATTTTACAAGGACAAAAATTAGGAAAAGGAGGCAGTCACATAAAAAGGAGACAAAAAACGGTACACAAGAAGACGGAATATAAACTGAACTGGAACTTGCACCAGATCATTTATTTATCAGCAGAAAAAGAGAACTGGTTTCAAGCAGGACAGATGGATGGCTGGGGAAGGAAGGGACAAGAATGGAGTCATAGTGCAGGATGAGAGGTGAGATGAGAGCTTTAAGTGATTAAAGTAAGAGAACTGTGTCAGGATCAACTGATTTTAGAAATATCAAATAAATAGTCCCTTGTGAAGGTGGCACAGATGATGAGGACACATAATGACAGGTGGGCAAAGCTGGAGAAGGGAGGCGAAACCTCAGAAAATGAGTTGAAAATCAGCTTTGACTTTTGACGATTTCTTCAAAACCACATAAGTGCTACTTTCTCCTTACTCTTGAGTGTCAGAGAGTATACTAAAGTTAATTTGTTATGGCTCTCCCACACAGTTTAAATGAGCTCCTGCATTGCAACACATAATTATACTTTATATCCATGAGGAATCTAGCATAGGGCACAATAGCCTCACTTAACTCAGCTCAGTTTAAAATACATCCAAATGTATACAGAAACCTGTAAGTCTAATTATAGGTTTCTGCACTATGGAAATCACAGTAAATATGTTTGTATGTATATGTACTTTTTAAAAGTTGAACCCATGGCTCAGTCTGCTTCATTACCAATGACAGTTCCCTAAGAACGTATCCACTATAGCCATGGTGTTGTTATGGATACCACTGTGCAATCATTTTGAGGCTGGTTAAACTGTTGGGGACCTGTGTTGTAAACCTGTGCGTTTAAGGTGTCTGGTTTGAACCAACAAACACCTGCAACTTGCAAAATAATTAGAAACCAGTAATAAATGTTGTGTTTTGCAGTCTGAAAATACATACATGCATAAACAATTTTAACAACAACTTTTTGTGGTAAATACTATACCAAAATAAAAGTAAAATTCTAACACTCAAATTTCAGACCTGTATATACTATTCTATATTAGTTTATTCCATTGCCATGGAAGTGGCAAGATATGATCACAGCATGTGACAGATAGACAATTAACCTTATGGCAATTTACAGAGCAGTCTCCTCAAATACTCAAATGACTTGATTTCCAGTCTAGCTGAGGCCTACCTGAAAACAGCTGCTTGGTGGGGGCAGAGATCTGGGCCTTTTTGGTGATGCGGTAAGCATGATCGGGGGTGCCGGAGCGACGGGATGTGCAGAAGCCGGGGACTTTCTTCACACCCTCGGGGAGAGAGGGAACCTGCAGAGCCCGCAACACATCCACTGGGTCTGAGGAAGAGAAGCAAGAGCAGAACATTTTCATTAGATCTCTTAACAAACAACTCATTAGAATAGTCGCCATGTGTGACACAGCAGCTTAATTTGATAAGTAAACAAATTAAATGTCAAAGCTGAAACTTCCCCAGAAATCCTGTAATGATACATCAGTAAATTACACATATTCACCCATAGTCCAGCTTGTCTGGAAACCTAAAATACAACATCTCTTTAGTTCTACTTTCTGTATCACTTTCTGGGGCTATAGAGGTGTACATGTAGCAAATCTGTGATGTGTAAATGGATGGAAATGTTGCAGCTCTACTTTATGAGTTATACAGATATGCTGTGTATTTGCATAAACATGCAAACAATTACCCACATATGTACATCAATAACAGCCTAATTTTACATTTGTTCCATGCTGATAAAGATAAAGATATTTTATTTTAGAAAAAAATCACAAATCATGGTTTTAGGGTAGCTTGTGTCTGGCTCTGGCTCCCCTGTAGTTCACATCTGGCTTTTCAGAAGGCCCATCATCCTACTGGCTCTATAGAAATCACTATAAAGGTCAAGATACTCCTGAAATGTTGCAGAATAAAAAATGTAGGATAGATTTCACTGCAGATATTCTTTTCAGCTGCAGGGACCTAACTTTGCCCAGAGGATCAAAAAAGTTAATCTTGAAAGTAATCTTAAATATTCTTGCTGCACTAATGCGATACAGCAGCAGGTACAGAGGATGTCCACAATGACTACCTCTGTACATTTAGGTATAATGTAAGAAAGGAAGCACTGTGTCAGACCAAAAATAGGCCACAGTCCAAGCCACATATATGAACAACTGAGGGGCAGGTAAAGTAAAGCTCAGTTTAAATCAGAGCAAAGACAGTGGACTCTATTCTGCTCACATTTATCAAGCAACTGAAACAAGTGGCTGTTAATGTGATAGTGCTGAGTCAACTGAATATTTGTTTGAAGATACACAAGCATTTCAGTGTTTCACTTGTCACGCACAAACACACAAAAATTCAGGTACACACACACACACACACACACACACACACACACACACACACACACACACACACACACACACACACACACACATTCCAGATATACAGTATGCACCCTAACAACACACAAACACTGAACCAACCAGTCTGACATCCTGTCTCCACTTTCACACACTGAGGTCAACCAGTCTGTTTCTCCACCCTCTGTCTGCACTGTGGTTTAACTTGCTGGTTTTCTCACATTGCTCAAAGGTACTGTGTCAGTCTGTGTATTTCAGTTTGAAAAACATGGCTCTAACTTGCAATATTACAGAGGTAGAAGCAAAATCTAAGTGACAGTCAGGCTACATGCTTATATCTATTTTGAAAGAAAAGTGCTACCTGATGTTTTTTGCTTAATGTTGTCTCCTTGTCCTCTTAAGTCTTACTGTTTTGGAAACAAACATCTTGAATGAACTGATAATTTTTAACTAAATTTACAGCTAGCTTGACATTGATGTCAGTACTTATTTCACCACAGTAGGCGTTAAATCTTAAAAAAGGGCAGATGTCTAATTGCTCACATGGGTGGACTTGTACTGTCTTGTTACAGAGCAGCATTGTGGTGAATGCGGTAGTTAGGATAATGGATTCCTGTTAAAAAAGCAGCACCGCATTGATTCCTATGGGAACACTATCTGTGACAGAGCCCAAAGATTGGGCTCAGTCTTACTGTTTGTTGTAAAATTGGTTGTTCAATCTGTTTCCAGGGAAAGTGAAATGTTGTTGTTGTTAGTCCACTAAGAAGACACCTCTTTTAATTTGAACTAATTTTATATAACTTTTCCCAAGATGTCGAGCTGTTGCATACCCTGCTGTCTAATTCAAGATGGAGTGACAAATATGCTTGACACAGATTCTGCCAAGGTTTCAAAACAGAAGTCTTGCATACATTTCACTGAATATTTTACAGTCTGAGAATCCAAATCAAATGTAATTATAAAGTTACAACATCTTGATGGTTGCCTATGGTTTTGAAGTGAGGCAGCTATAAAGTTAAAGTTTTCAACAACATTTTCCTGAACTCAGTTATCCTCCATCTGTCTTGGCTAGCCTTCCTATGTTTGAGGTGCACCAGAGAGCTAACTTTGCTGTTAACAGCCAATTAAAATCATCTGCAGCCAGCCCTGCTGTGGCATTTCTCATAATAAACTTATGGTGGCAGTGATGCATTGCCCGTTTAAAATTACAGCACTGATGAAAAGACAACAACCAAGCCCTCCCGTGATGCAGCATATGAAGTTTTCATTCAGTCAGATTAATAAACTTCAACCGCTTTAAAAAGCATCATATTTAAGCAGAAATTATGTAATCATGCACACCTCAGCATGTACAACAGAGCATAGGACAGCAAGAACACCACTACTGCCACACTCTTATTCGACACCAGTGTGTCTGCAGGCAACACTTTGGGTAATGTTGATGTTATTGAAACTCTTGAAACTCAACATGTTTTTTAGCAATTGTTTGACCAAATAAACATTGACATCAACCCCTGACCTGAGACACAGATGTCCACACGGAATTAAATGAAACTACAAACATATAGAAACACAGTCAAACACTAATATCACTTTATAATGAAACCATAAACTGATAAGCATGATTGTATAAAGAATCTGACAACACTGAAACACTGTATTATAAAACCATCTTAATGTGCAGCCACTTAAGATGCTTTATATTGGCCTCTAATGTGAAGTTTCCTATGTTTGTCCTAAACTTACACTGATCCCATCAGTGGTACTTGTGTTTAGGTGACACCCAGTGTCTCAAAGTTAACAGTTAGTCAAACAGACCCACAGATGGTAATATTTATTCAGACAGAGCAAATGGTGCGTTAATATTGCCTCAGGGTGTCTAGACCTCAGTCCATTAACGTCACTCTACACCAGGGACAGAAAGAGGAAGAGGAGGGGGGAGTAAGAGGAAGAGATGGAGTGAGGAAGGAGGGGAGAAAGAGAAGGATGTATAAGCAATATGTAAGGAGGAGGGAAAGCGAGACTTACATTGAGTGATATTGTGATGCAACATTAACCATCAAAACGGACTTCCATTAAAACAGTTGCTAGAAGGCAGAAATGAACAGAAGAGAGATTAGTTAGTGAAATTAGAGACAGGTCAAAACAGAAATGAAGACACGCATGGAGAGGAGGATTAAAAGAGAGAGAGGGCATAGACTAGTGAGAGGAACAAAGAAATGTATGGTTCCTTGTTTAAAATTCTATACTTTTTCCGGACATCATTGTCTTGGCTAAAATGTTGGAACACTCAATATGAACAGGACCCGTCAGAATTTGTGTGTAGTTTCCAAACTTTTCAAACTGTCCAACACCTGAGTGATTTATTTTTTTTCATACTTTTCAAGACATTTGCAGATCTGCACAGGAATGCCAGGAATGAGAAAGAGGTAGAGGGAGGAAAGGAGGGAGGGAAATGAGAGGATGAAGGAGGGAGAAAGAGGTTCAGGCAAAGGTGGTGTGTGTGTGTGTGTGTTTTGGGGGGTCAGGCAGTGACAGTAGACAGCGTGGTTCTGTGATGGCAGGATACTGGATCAGATTGCAGCCCGAGCTCCCCCAGTACACCCAGTACAATGTGCCGCTCTGTTCCCCGCTGCCTGCCCAGCTCACATCTGCAGCCGGGGCCCTTCCTGCCTGGAGGACCACAATCACGACAAAAACACACCCACAAAAATAACACACAGTGCCACAGAGGTACACACACAGCCCAGGCTGGGAAAACTGCACCAATACATCTCAATGGACAAGAAGTGTAAATATGAAACTGGACAAGGTAGAAAAACAGAAAGCAAATGGGAACCAACTCTCTCTCTTTACTCTCTTTCTTTTCCTTCTTCCCACTCCATCAGTCTTTCTTACCATAAGCGCTCACAGATGGCTGTAGCCCTTTGATGTAAATGTGGGCCAATTACACTGCTGTCATTAAGACAGGAAACAGGGCTCCTAGGCACGTGAGGGTAGTTAAAATGGGTGCTGTAGGTAAAAATTACAGTAGCTCATACAGTTATCCCTACTGACAGCTGCACTGACTGAAATAAAAAAGGCCATTTTCAGTACACTCTGATAATAACAGTGCCTTAATGACTATGATGTTGGTGATAGACAAAATTGAATCTGAAAATATTCTAATAGTGGGGAGAATTTGTATCTGATGTATTTATATATACAGCACAAGCAGCTAAACTGAATTAACCTTTTTACCACTGAACACAGGGATTGTGGGATTAGGTGTGCAAATCTAATTTTTAAATCTGCAATGCTTAAAAACTGTGATCAGTAAAGCTGATTAATGTTACCATATATTTCTGAAGATCTTCAAAATACCAACTTGATTTTACTGAACACTAAATCATTTCTAAAGTAATCTATTCGAATTCTAATCAGTCAAAATATTTAATTGAGGCAATATGTAAGTAACTGAAAAATGTAAGTGGTGTAAAAATGAAATAAAGACATGCTGTTTTGTGTATAATGGGGCCCTGTATGATGGGGTGGATGTATTTTTTCAACAGGTGCCCCAGGGCTGAAACAATGCTATCACTGTTATACACTAACACACTCAGCTCCACAGATCCACAACTGACCAAACATGCAGACCACCAGCTTATTACCTGATAGAAAACATATGTGATTCCCAGGTTGGCAGTCACACTGTAAAACGAGGTGTGCTGCTAAAACTGCAGTATTTTTCAGTAGTGTTTGTGTTTCTGTAGTTTCTCTCAGCCACCACTAGATGGAGCTAAAGCAGATTTAATGAATTCTGTGAAAGTCTGTTTAAGAGTTGGAACCACATGATGTTACACACACACACACACACACACACACACACACACACACACACACACACACACACACACACACACATATAGGTGTTTACATGTACACACACTATGCAAACACACATGCTCACAGGAGTGAGAGATAAACAATGCTAATGCTTACTTAACAAGTCTGTACATTCTGTCAGCTAACAGGGTAAACAACTTGACTAACAGAAACACACACACACACACACACACACACACACACACACACACACACACACACACACACACACACACCTCTTTTGTCTGAACATAAACCAGATCAGACCCAGTACGCACACAGCGCGTCAGAATGAGAATTCAACTTGTTGGGTTTCTCATAAAGCCAAGATAAAAAATTACACAACCCCAAATGAATTAAATAAATAAATAAATCCTGCGTATAGTAGTATTAGTATTATATTCCATACATATTCCATCCTCCATTCATTTTCTATACCGACTTATTCTTTAGGCCGGAGCCTATCCCATCATGCAAAGAGTCAGTCCTGGGTAATATATTTAAATATTATGCTTGTTTCTATGTTGAAACATATTGCAAGTACAAACACAGGCACACACACAGCCATCTAGTTAGCTCACTGAGCCCTGGGTCATACTATCACTGCAGACTTGTGTGAAGTGACAACTGTGTGATTCTCAGTTCACTTCAGAGGAAAACCTTTATTCCACCTCCTCGGCTTTCTGCCTTAGATGCTTTGTGTATGCATGTGTGCGCTTTCCTCTTTTTGTACAGCTGTGCCAAATACCAGACACACACTCCAGCTGACACATTGACCCCTCACCTATCACCTTTACACAACAACCTCATTGTTAGACACACAGAACAAGACGTGCAATATTGACCACAGATTAACACACACACACACACACACACACACACACACACACACACACACACACACACACACACACACACATACATACATACACAATTATGCACAGACACACACATTCATCTGTACACCAATCACCAATCTTCGAGTCTCAATATTCAAGTCTAAAAATTTTAAAAAGTTAAATATAAAAATAATTAAAAAATTTAAACTCCACGTAAACTAAACTCCAGTTGTTCCTAAATCCCCAGCTGTGTCCCCATCGACCCAGCTGACCACGATGGCTAGGCGTATGAGTTGCTGCAGGTTATAATTTTCAACATGGTGCTCTATAGTTATGATTTATTTATAATGCCTTGTGTACACAGACAGAAAATCTATTATGAGTACCCTGGCTGTAAAAAGGGGGTTATTAGACTTTACACTGTTTATATGCTATAAAATGAATGTTTGGTTTATCGGTGGGGTGTTAATTATCATGTAGACATCATTTGACAGTGTCTGGCTAGTTGCTCCATAAGGGAAAAGACAAATACAGAACTATCCTTGGTCCTATATGAATGTCAGTAAAATCCAATCGTGAGAGGAAAGCTGAGAGGGAGCATATATGACAATGAGGTAATACTGCCATCACAAATGTTTCACTGATTTCCTCCTAATAACCAGAGACACATCATATAATTCAATCATAACTTATGCAATTCAAACACAAACTGTGCTGCAATGTATCTTTTACTGAACAAAAGAGCTAATTTTGATTAATGATGAGACAATCAATGTCTGCCCTGCCAAAACTTCTTAAAAACTGAGAAAAATAATCAAAGTAAAGCAGAATATGCAGACAGCAGGGTTACTTGTCAATTTATGAGCCTTTAAGTCTTTGGGCTTTTGCTTGCAATGTAATTATGGGCTGAGGAGAAAAGATATGTAGAATCTAACACCTTTGTCATGCTCCAAATATATAAACAGCAACATTCTGTGCTTTTATCGTATTACACCTGTTTCTATCAGCACTAATTTAAGAGTATCAGTGCTAATGAATACCACAGTCCATGTGGTATATCCATCACTACAGGGCAGTGCCAACATTTACTGTATTGCAGCCTTATGTGGTTTCTTCATTCCCTCCATTGAGGATCTGCTGCCAGCACATGCCCAAGTCCCCTACTGTCCCCTGTATACCATTATGTGGTCTGTGCCAGTCTGTGTGCACTGCCAACGTGTATCGTGCTGGAGTCTCGTGTGGTTTCAGGGCTGGAGGCCACAGTCTTAGTTTGGATCTGAGGGTGGATACTGACACCACAAGGCCTACATGGGACCACAGGGCCCTGTCCAGGAGACAGTCAGTGGTTCCCTGTAACGTACTGTCACATGGGACAGTCAGTCAGCAAGGGCACAAATTAGAAACCTGTCTTAGACCCACTGATGCATCTGTACTTAATGGTGAGACTTCACAGGTCAGCTCTGACTGTACTTTACAAAACCTTACAGCCCAAAACACTGTCTCCATATAGTACCTTTAAAAGAAAAGCACTTCCTACACTTCACAGTCACTGTAACTTTCTTTAGGTTCAACGGATATTAAATCTTACTGCTGACTTTTTCCCTGAAGACTGGTCAGTGCAAATGCAGATTACACATTATTTGTAGATAATATCTTAAAACTTGCAAAAAAAACACATGTTTTACAAAGCCTAAAGATTTTGACCAAAATCATACCTTTAGTCTAAATTTCACCAATCGATTGGTCTAATCCTAATAGTTATAAAAACTTGAACAGTGGAGGTTACAATGTATTTATATTAAATCACACCTTCAATAACAGTGACTAGTGGTATCTGAATACCTTAATTTATCTCAGAGTCTAGCCAGAGGTGACAAGTCAGAGTTATAATAAAGAGAAGTGTAAAAACAGTGAGCCAGCATTACTTAATAATTATCAACACTGTTTCCAGCGATACCTTTTCAGTGTGGAAATCCCCACATCAGAAATCTACCCTAGAATTTTATAGGTGCAATTTAGCTGGAAAACCCAGTGTGAGGAGATGGTGATTAAGAGCACTGCAGAGTGAGTGCACAATGTGTTGTGTCTGAATTTTACTACTACACTACAGTAATTACAAGTATTTGTATTTATTTTTTGTTACTGCACTAATGCCACCAACACTAATTCCTTTATGTTCGTTGCATTTGGTAGTTAAAATGATTCCTCCATATCTGAATATTAAACTAAGTGCCCTAGTCAAGATATTATATGATGCAATGATAATACATTTTTCCTTTTCCCCCTGTTTTATCTCTGCAAGGTGTTTCCCTGCCTTCCTCCCAATGCATGCTGGGACGGCTTCCAGTCGACTTGTGAGCCTAATTAGAAATAAACATGTATGGAGAAAGAATACAGGAATGTTGCATGATACTTATATTATCCAATAATTGGGGATTACTGCATGGGCCACTTGAAATAGTCCCAGATAAGTAATAAAATGGCAGGGAAAAGTAAGTGCTTACCTGTGATTTTTACTTTCTGGCATGTTTTCTGTTTTTTTTACTGTCTTCTATTATATGATGGATTAAAGTCTAGTCATCCCAGTTAAAGCAAACAACTAGCTTACACTAACATTAAAAGCTATTTTCAAATGGATAGACTGTACTGATGTCTGGAAAAGAGATGTACATTAACATTACATGTAAAACACACAGCTGGTCTCCGCAGCCTCCTACACTGACTTCCTAGAAGCAGCAAAATAACAGTGACTAGGAATAGCATCCTATACAGACAGTCTGTCATTATAAAGTTGGCACACTCTCCTGCCTTCCTTGTACATCTTCTGCTAAAGCAAAATGCCTTGGAAGACGCCTAACTATCCACACACACAAACCACAAAATCATCACCTATGAAACCAAGGAAGACGAAAGAACTATCTTCTACTCACTACAGTATGACAACTTAAGTCTGCAGTGCTAACGCGGTCTTGTCTGAGAAAAGCTTTAACAAGTTTGCAGTTTGAGGGGATGTCATGGTTTAGAACCGTGGCCTCAGATGTGTTTATGTGTATCTTACTTTGATTTCTTTGACTTCTGCATGTTTTTTATTTTACAACCACAGTCTGGTTCTTATCTGTCCATGCAAATGATGCAATTTTGCATCCGTGGTTAAAGCCAGTGAGTGACTGAGAGTGATGGTGGTGATGGCTAGTATACAGTTACAATTTTCTGCCTTTCTGCAGTCTAAAACCTGTAAGAGACAGAGTTACACAGAGAACTATTGGAATCTCACACTTCACACTTCCCAGTCAAACAAATATATTTTAAAATCATCACTAAACTGAGCCTAAAGTTGTCACAGTGTTAGCTGTGCCTGTGTTACAGACTCAGCTGTACTGTTTGTTAATAGTAAATTGAACATTACTGATATGCTAACATGCCACTTTGAAAAAATAAAATTGTTTGCGATTAATTCAGTATCCCAGGCAGCCTGTCCACCCAGCTTGTGCTCCACCACCAATTAAGTAATCTTACGTTAAACATGGTTAAGTTTAGGGTTACGCTATGGTTGGAGTTTGTCAATCTTGAATGCAGAATATGATTAAGGTCTATCTGGAAGGTGCAGCTCCGGGCAAAAAAAGATGCTTCATCCAGCTGAAACACACCTGTGTGTGTGTCGGTTTGGTGCTATACAAGGTCTTTCTACATCAACTACACAATTACTACCCAAATTACATGGCTGAAAAGTAAATCTTATAGGTTTCTTTCTTCTTTAGTGTCATAATGATGATTGTTGAGAATTATGTGCAATGCATCTGGTGTGGATAAGGCATCTGACACTAGCAGGTACAACATTATGAAATGGACACATTACTGCAGACAACAAGGAATGTCTAAAAAAGAAGAAAGTATGTAGATCACTAGAGCCACACGGGCCAATGGGAAAATGATGACAAAGCAGAGGAAAATAAAAGGGACAAAGTTAAAGCTGCCAGACTGAGTCACGTGTGATCAGCAGAAGCCTGAAATACCACACACTTCCATACAGTCACAGGAATGAACTGTCAAAACCCTGCTCTGCCACTACACATAGGAGCTCTATTCACCAACACACACACACACACACACACACACACACACACAGGAGAGAGAGAGAGAGAGAGAGAGAGAGAGAGAGAGAGAGAGGGGTTAAGTTATGTTTAGCCAAGGCAGAGACAGACTACCCTTTGAGGAGCGCTCTGCTTTGAAATGAGGTTGAGGAACATCCATGTCAAGAAAATATTGCCCTCTGATTTTCTTCTCCTTTGAACAAAACTCAGCTTTCATGCCTTTCTAGGCCCACTGCTCTCTGGGTAATGACTGTACCTCATCCGTCCCTCCTCCTTTTTTCTAGTCTTCATTCTCCCAGGGAAGAGAGAATAAACATGAAAGATTCTGACCACTTTCTTCTCTAAATCGGTCTTTCACTGCTTGGGTGGGGCCCTGTTATAGTTTACACTAACATCTGCGCTGCTGCACCGCATTGCGCACATAGGAACGCGCAGCTATGCGCATATTATCCATTGTGAGAACTACTACACATGCACATGCGCGTAGGTGACCAGGCACGCGCTTACAGGTAAAAGGCGTGCTTATTTGCGTCACTGTGACATTATCACAGCGTCAGATGATTAAAAAAGTTTTTTCTACAAGCAAAGGAACACCTCCCTGCGCACAACGCCTCTATAGGCATCCTTTAAGATGAGAAATACAACCTGCCCGAGGTGTTGCACACAGAGGCACATTCACACTGATGGCATACATTTCCACACCCTGAACTGGGAAAAAACATCCATAGCTTACAGACACATATACACAAACAGAACTGTACAAAGCGCACATAGACACGGAGACACTGAATGCTTTCACTCCCAAGCCCCTGCGACCGAGGTGCTCCGCCGCATAATAACCTATTCATAAAAAGCAAAAATGTCTGAGGCTTCCGCCTCCAAAATACACACGGGAGACGAAGGGAAGGTGCAATCGCCTCTCGCAATCTGAAATTGGAAACGGGGCCAAAGAATACACTGGAGAAGGGCAATTTATGTTACAAAAGCCCCCTTGGTCCGTAAACTGTCGCCGCAAGTTATCCAAAGGAAGAATAAAGAGCCATTGATCCATCTGTCAACTGAAACGTCTAAACCAAATGAATTTGTCCAAAAACGTTTGAGTTAACTAAACCTGCTTTTTGTTTCTGTTCAAAATCTGACGTGTCTCAGCCAAAGGTCGCTGCTACTTTAAGAACAATAAATAAATAGCCAGAAGATCCAAATCTTATTCCAACCAGCTTCAGATCCATTGTAGTCGAACGAAAATGACAAGTTCATCAATTCAAAGGTTAATTGAAACCTCACAAAATATCATATTCAGACATCACAATTTCACCTCGCGTTGCTGCACTTAAAATAACTTTTATCTTTATTATTATTTTATTTCTTTTATTGATGTGCCACGTGCCATTCCGCATCAAAAGTCTTCAGTCACATCTGAACTGATCTGGACTCAGGTGAATCAATGGATTCTCTGTGTTAAAAATAACTCTAGACGACCAGTGGTCCGTGGGGGAACTGCAGCACATACAGATCATTCCTTTCAGGCGAACTAATCTATACCTTTGGAGAGTGAGGGGAGAGGAGGGGGCATACAACTTTACAAGAACGTTAAACCTGTAAATAAAACAGTACTGACAACTGTCGACTGTGGAAAATGTCCAAGATCTTCTAAACTCTAATATCTATATCAATAATTCTTCTCATTATGAATGTTCTTATCTTTGTTCTTAAAACCACAAATATAGCCTGTTGTTCTACGCAGGGAACTTTCCATAAGCTTATAATCGCATTTCACAAACTTGATGCAGAAATCCCTCCTCCCTGGGCAGGCAGAGGCAGTGATGGATGGACTGGTGCACAGGCTGAACTGGTAAACACCCAGCCAACCTCACAGTCCCTACTGGCAGCCTGTATCCACAGCCCAGTTTACTCACAGGCCGACATTCAGTTTCAATACAGAAAAATACAAGAACAAATATCACAAACGAGGCGTTTAAACGATAAACCTCCTCAAAAGCCACTGCAGTGGCTCTTTGCACCGTCCTACCCCATGCCCCCCTGCGGATGGGGGGCCTGCAGAAGTGCGTAAAATGGACAACACCCTGTCAAAACGGAATGGGATTCTTAGAAGTGAAATTAAGTTTACATTAAGATAAACAGGAAAAGTCAATATCAGGCAAATAGTTCCAAATGACTAAAATGCACCCGGGTGCCGGAAAACTGTGAGCTCAGCTGCTTGATGGGATGACACCTGTCAGCAGGCTGCGGGCAAGCCGAGAGAGGGAGACAACGGAGGAAACTGTGGTCAGAGAAGCAACAAAAAACTTATATTTGAAACATAATAACGCGATTGTAAGTTTTCCTGCAGCAAAAAACAAAAACAAAAAACGATTAAAATGATAGCCTGTAGCGTCTGTAACATCCATTATCGGACAGGGTATGTTGAGTCTGGTGAGATTTCAACTTCCCGATAAGAAAAAGTATATTTTTTAATATACAGAAATGGCATTGGTGTCATTATTATCGTTGTTTGTTTTAGGGGATGGACCTTTACAGACACAGCGCCTCAAATCGCCTAAAGTATCTTAGGTCCATTATCGGACACTCTGATTTCCCTCCCATCACTTATTCGTTTTTTCCAACTTCCTTTAGAACCAGGGAGCAAATGCAAGTCGCCTTGGGATACTTTATGAATTTGACTCAGTACAGAAAGCAGAGACAAACTTCAAAATATGTAAAAATATAAATGACTGGATACTGTGGGTTTATTGTTGTTGAAGCATTGTTGACCATGTTTCTTGGGTAAAATGTAAAGAAGCATGTCAGGTGCACAAGTGTCCAATACTGGATGAGGTTTATTACGCACGGTAATTCCAGTCAGACGGCGAAGAATGACCACGTTTGAAACGGAAAACCACTAAAAGTGTCAAAGTAATCTGACCAAGTCTAGTTTAAAAAGCAAAACAAACACCACAACTATTAATAAGAGAATCCATCTTACCTGCCCGAACCACGGTCGTTTGGCACACGGCGAGCGCCACGATTACCAAGGCGAAGGATGAGAAGTCCATGCGCCATGGTCTCCGTTTCTTCCGGAAGGCACAATCTCCAGTATCCATAGTGTTGCAGTAGTTTGCCAGCCTGGTTGTGCTGTAAATGCAGGATATGGTGGATGTTATCCTCTCACAGAAAGCCAGCCGACGAGAGGCACCCGACTGAACCCTCTGCGAGGCAAGAGACAAAAAGGCACGCCTCTGGAGACGTCTCTACCTCTCTCCCGGAGACTTTCCTTAATGAGTTACCTATGTCTGTCTATGTTAATGCACAAAACCTAAACACTAAAGGGGGTTTGGGGTGAATAAATATCTTTTATTTTAACGTTTAACCCCTTAGTGCTAAAGCCCCATTGAGTCAAACTGGGTACGAGTACCCAAAGTGGAGAGAGCAGCAGAGAGAGACCTGGAATCACGCTCTCTCTCACTTCTCTCTCTCTTTCCCTCTCCCCTTCTTTACTTACACACTTACTCCCACGAAGAGTGAGAGCGTGTGTGTATGTGTGTGTGTGTGTGTGGAGAGAGAGAGAGAGAAGAGAGAGAGAGAGAGAGAGAGAGAGAGAGAGAGAGTAAATGGCAAAGGGGAAGAGAGAGGGCGTGCGTAATTGCGCCCTAGGCGCACGTAGATCTACGTGTACGGAGAAGCGTCTGAGAGTGTGAATTGAACGTTTTTAATGATAGACCTATACAAATATTTCACCTCACACACACAACAATGGCGTCTTTCTTTTCAGCTGTGAGTTAGTGGTTTAATATTGCTCACTGGATTCATGGCAGCAGTGAAAACATTTTCTGTCACTGATTTTCTCTAAAAATCCCAATAACAACAAAACAGTGTATTTCTCTTTACCTTTTATTCTTCCTACTTTATTATTTTTGCATTTGTTGCATGAGAATTCTGGCTTTATAAACCATAAGAAACCTGCAGGTCAACGGGAGATAAGACAGCAGGACCACTCACCGCGCTGAGCCAGCACAGAAGACTGAGCGTCCGGACAGCCAATCAGACTTCTGTCCGCGCTCCTCACCACGCCCCTTTCACTCGACCCTTGGAGGGCTCCTCTGGTTCTGATTGGTCAGTCCCACGTGGCCTTGTTTTTTTGTTTTCATCAGCTCAGGTGCGCAGAGAGAGAGAGAGACAGATAGAGAGGAAGAGGGAGATGAAAGGCCTAAGAAAAACAGACATGAGTAAACATAATTTGTAAATCAGTGTGTAGTGTGTAATGAACTTGTGTTTGCCAAGTCAGCTTCTATCAGTCACCAACAACCACCTTTCAACCCATTAAGTCCAAAGCACCACTTGGGTTGAGATCAGACTGGCCAAGACCCTGCCCAGCTTGCAATACACCAGGAAATTATTACTTAGTTGCAAGAAATGATGATACATTTCAAGCTTATTTGATATTAGTGAACTGAAATAGAATAAAATAAATTAAAATACTGTATCTGTCTCAGAAATCTCCTATGGAAGCAGAAATCCTTTCTAGTTAAGAGATACTGCTTCTCAATTCAAAATTACCAATAACAAAATATTATAAGCAAAATAATATTTACTGTAAGGTTATTGTATTAATTTTTATTACTATATGTGCTTTTGTGATATCTGTAAGAGAATACATGAAAATCCAAAACAATATAAACACTACATTCTTTTCCAAATTTAGTGTCTATTTTCCACTGAGAAAATATCAAACATCTGGGACATAAACTTTAAACCAACTTTAGTAGTAATCTCAAAGAGACATTCCTTTCATAATTTCAAAGTTGCTTTTATATCCCTACCTGTCATAAACACCCATCAGCATCTTTTATATTTCAAAGCTACCCCCTGTCTGCCTTGTAAATGTTTCTGCACTCACACAGCCCATGGTTAGTCACTTTCTTTGAATGCAGACTCCACATCCAGAAAGCAGTAATTAACCATAATTATCCCTTGATGCTCTATACCACTCACTCTTTCTTACTACCCTTCATTTCTTCCCTATGTCTGTCTGATTTCTCTGAGGGGATAAGGAGCGGGATATGTTTGCATTCTGTGGTATTTCTATGATAACGGCCCTTACTATCATTCTTTGTAAGGGCTCAGCAGCAATACAAAAAATAAAAAATAAAAGCAAAAACAGTAAAAAGTTTAAGAAATCCCCAAAGATTTAGAAGTAATGAAAATGAATTTCCTAGTATCCCTTAGTTTTGATGAGGTAAGTAGTGTGGAGTTCAAATGACTTGACTAAGATTGGTGGAAAAACAGACTTGTACATGATCAGTTAAACTCAGTAATGTGCCTAATGGGTCTACATGCATAAGGTGGGTCATACAGTTAACTTATTTTGTAGAAATCAAATAAATAGTTTATTAGAACTCTTATAACTATTAAAGAACTAGACTAGTTCTTTTAATTTATATTTGACCTTTAAATTCTTTGTGTATGTGAAGGTATTTATGTTTTATGTTAGCCTGACACCATCCTATATACTATACTATACATCAAGGTATTATTATATATGCTTGTTGACAGGTTATAAGCACAACCTCATGGTGGAAAGCATAAACTTAAATAAAGATACTAAAAATCATTTAAAATGATCAAACTTATCATACCTATCTTGTATCTTACTTATTCTGAATACGCTGCAAGTCAGACCCACCAGGAGAAAAAGCAGAAGAAGGACCTCACTTACAGTGTAGATAAGAGGTAAACTATGGCAGCAGACTAAACACAAACTTGCTATAAGTATACATTAAAAACTAAACATTTGTGCCAGTGAAGCAATGCTGTCGTTGTTATTGAGTGTAGCAATGAGAAGGATAGTAAATGTCCTACAGGGGAGACTGGCTTTATCATTATAACCCATTATTGTAAATAAAAGTGAGAAAAATCCATCAGGTTGATAAAATTTGCATCAATGTGATAAAACAGTGGCAGGACAGGATAAATGCAGTTGCTTATATCAGTTTGATCGAGCAAATTCAGACCTGTGGACGCATCTTTATCAAGTTTCACAAGAACTTTCTTTAAAAAAAGGAAATACTTTATATTATTCACTAAACTGTTTAATCTTATTTTTGATAAATGAAGTCATCATTTAAAGTCAAACATATTCTATGGTTTCCTTAGCATTGGATATTTATCTTAAAGAGCTGCTTATTGTCTTATTAGTCAGACTGTCAGTGGTGACAATTAGTGTCTTCTGTTTTTGGCCTTAACTAGAAGGAAATCTTGTGTGAAACATTAAACGTTTGTAATTTGTTGCTGTAAATATTCTCAAATTTAAGGCTCAGCCCACTGATAGCTTAAATAATTTACACTGCTTGAACTACTGTATATACCAAAGACCTTGGTGTGGATACTCGCTAGGTTTCTGCTAGTGCCAACTACTTTTCTTTTACGCTGTGTGATGTTTTTGGACCCATGGGTTCATAAGATGCCTGGCGAAACTATCTTTTTCCCCAGAATACATGCCCACTGGACACTAAATTCCAGACAAACAGAAAAGGGACACGCTTAAAGTACGAGGGCCATGTTTTAGCTAAAATTCAGCGGTAATGGGTCTATGGGTTTGCGTTCAAAGCTGCCAAAATAAGAAAATTGTTCTGCCTTTTCATAAGAAACTACAGGGGTGAGCTTTGATGTATGTAGAATGAGAAGGAGCGGACCGCTGTGTGATCATTCTCTGAAACCATCAACTAGGCTCCTGCATCCAGCAATTATCCATCAGGAATCATAAGGAAAACCGTGCTAGGGCCATTTTTATACCTATATATTACAATATGGGAACCAAAAGGAAAGTATAGCATTTCATGTTCTCAAATGTAAAAGAAAAAACATAAAAAAAAATATTTGAGGAGGACAGAGGAGGTGAACTGAACAGCAAAAAACGCTGAAAGGTCAGAATAAAAAAAATAAGAAACCAGATACTGAATCATTTAATGCAATAAAGTACAATCAATATCAACCCCAAATTTATTACCTGAATGCCTAGTTTGGAGTTATTTTCCTCCTTTTGTACACACTGTAGCTTCACTGAGATGTAATTTTCACTGCAGGATTATTCATACTAAATCAGAAAATCCAGGAAACGCTCCCTCACTGCGGCAGCTCTGGGTTTTTATTTTGGCTTCCTGGACACAGTGGGTCGAGTGTTTTTGGGTAACAGACTGTTTGGTTCTGGCCTCCTTGTGCTCTGAAAGTAGATGCCACAAGTCGTAAAAAGAGACACCCCAAGAGACATCTGTGGTATGTGTTTGTGCTCGACTTTGCACATGTGTGTATGTACAATATTTATTCACTTAAACTTGAGGATTCATATTCAGGGATGGTAATCAACACTTTTGTTGCATCTATAGTTTGATCAGGGACAAGACAGAAAGTGGTGGTATGGCCAAAATGTCAAGGATCAATGATATTATAATCACTGCTTTAGTTCCTATAGACTGTGGTGGTATTGGTGTATCTGTGTGTGTGTGTGTGTGTGTGTGTGTGTGTGTGTGTGTGTGTGTATTTAGATTACATTCAGATCACATTAGACTTTTATCACATATCAATTAGATTCAGTTCTTTAATGACTATCTTTGTTAAATAAGATTTTCATTTAAAGGTAGGAATATAAATAAGTCCATATGTTTCAATGAAATCTTTTTCTTATTGCTTTCAAAAGTGTTTTTACCTAATATTTATTTTATCTTGTCATATTTCTTTAATTTATTGTATCCTACTTAATTGTATTTAACCTTGTTTTGTTTTTATCATATTTGGGTTTTTATTAAAGCCCCTTGTGTCTCATTGTGCTTTTGAAATATGATTTAATATTATTGTTAAATTTGGCCAGTTTCCTCTGCATAGACCAAGAGCAGGTGCAGTGAATCTTTGTGCTTCAAAGAGCTGTAGATGCTTCAAGAGAGAATGTTTTGGTGCCCAATTCTCATTAAGCCAACCGTAATATTGTCAAACCACTGAAGTGGTAGTTCCAAAGTGTGTCTACCCTTCAAGTCTCATTATTTTGGACCAGCTGTATCTGAGATATCACATTTGATTTACAAATATTGACCATAAGCACCTCACTTGGGAAACCAATGATGGAATCACTCGATAGGTTTTGGATACAAAATAATGCAATAAAAGTAAAATATGATCATACAGGTCAGATTTGAAAATAATGCCATTTTGGTATGATTCAATTACTTAATATGTAAAGAAGATATGAAATGTCTTATTCATCCATGTGCAGATATTTTACTTCTGTTTCTTTCTGCATAATCTCAGCATCATCTTTGCTCTCATCCACTCCTCATTCTTCTGACATCCAAACTAAGACTGTATGTGTGTCTTTATATGAAAGCAGGTTCACAAAAGTTGCTTTAGCAGGTGCCTACTTGCCTACTTACTCAATCTGATCCTGAGGCCTGCTTCTATCTGCTTTGATGTGACCCTGCAGGTGACGAGACTTGATGAAGATTCAGTCTAAAAGTGGATGTTTGATGTTTAGAGAACAAGCTGATGGAAACATAAAACACAGACAGCAGGAACTAAGTAATAAAAAGCCATTCAGTAATCATCTTACAGCATCTTATCATATGTCTTTACAGTAACTGATATAGCTGTGCATGTGCTGACCCAACTGTTTAATAAAACACTACAGCTCTATATATTAGAAAGGTTGTTGCATTTTTAAGTACTAGTACTGTCAAAACCTGGAACTATGGATGTAAAAACAGTGACAGATTATCACAGAACAGACCTGCGTAGTGTTAAACTGCCAAGTAGTGTAGTGTGACCCCAGGGCGACAGTGAGACCTGTATCCACAGATAGTGCCTGGTGGGCATCAAATGCTACCTAGTCTTGTAACATGTCTTTAATGGCTCAAGTTTGGTTTAGATCCTGTATTTCTGTAATTCTACTAGTAAAATTAAAGTCATTTTATAATAAATTAAAAATGTACACTGCCACAGAGTCCCCCAATTTTTTGGTTTAATGTGGTCAAGGCATCTCATTATTATTTTGCTGTTACAGCATTTAAAAATGTAGCTTTAAAATCTTGTCTAGTGCAGTTTTAGTATCCAATGTGAGTGCCCACACCCTTAACCAAATGCAGCATAAAGCAACCCTGCCTTAGCAACAGTATAATCTGCTGAGCATCCACATTATGGAGGTACCACAAATTCCAAAAGACAGGAATTGCATGTATGCCCCCACCAGAAACATGACTTCATCATCCTGAAACAGACTTATGGCACATTGCGGTGACCACAAGAGGTGAGGCTACTAGAATATTATGATGGGGTAAAAAAAAACTGACATCAAAAGGCAGGTGCTTCCGCTTGTCTAGTCCAGAAGAAAATCTGTGAAACAGGTCAATGTGAACCCCTTAATTACACAATTAAGTTCCAATGTTAGACATATTTGAATTAATAAAGCCTTATAATTTGCTGGGCAGTAATTTAAGGGTTATAAGAACCCAGAGACCACAAGATTTCCTTAAAGGGAAGCTCCATCAGACGAGGCCACCCACGTAACTGACTTCGAACACTCCAGTCAGACGGCACTGGAATCTTAACTGGGTGTAATGTCAAAGGGTGACTAGTACCCAGCTGAAAGAGCTGCCTGGTGTGGCATTATCTGGGTCAGTGCAAGCAAGGAAGACAAGAATGGATGAGACTGATACAAAGGCGCCTGCTGGAGGATAGCAAAAGATGGCATTAACTCTTGGAGACGGACTCAGCAAGTGCCTGTGGGCAGCTCTCTCTCTGTGCGCTATTTCCAAAAGGAGAACCTTGTAATTACAATAAAGCGGCCATATTATATTGCTGACTTCCTTGAAAAGTCTGTATTTTACTGGGCAGGGCCGCAAACGCACACACACCCTGCTAGCCACAATACACAGAAATAGATCAGAGCAGGGGCTCGCCTGGGAGGAAACGGAGAAAGGGAGTGGACTGATACTCTCGGCACTAACTGTGGGGTCAAAGAGTGTGCGTATCTGTGTGTGATAACTACACACTCCTCTTTGCCCGGTGAAGCTGCTGGAGGTGTGCGGAGCCAGGTAAAAAAGGGAATTCATACAGAGAATGGGTCAGTGATCTTGAATCTGGCCGCTGAACACACCCAGCTAACCACATACCTCGAAATAGGCAGCAGAGGAGGAGGAGGAGGAGGAGGAGGAGGGAGGACAAGGGGTGACGAAGGGGCAGAGCGAGGGAGGGGGGAGGTACAGCAAGGGTACACCTAAGTGGGTGTGTTTTTCTGTGTGGGGTATGTGTTCAGGAGCTCTGAAGTTTGCGTGCCAACTGATGTATAACAGTCTGTGGTTGAGAGACAGAGTTTATATATGAGCACACAGTATATGTTGTGAGTCTTTTGATATTTGATCAACTGAATTTAGTTAAAAATACAATGTGTGTGTTCCCTTCCCTCTCATTCTCAGCATTTCTTTTGCGTACTCGTTTAATTGTGGCTTTCAACACTTAGCAATTCTTTTTTGGGAGTTTGAAGGCAGCTGCCTTACCCTTTGACGTTAAATATAGCGATAGGTGAACTCAATTGTTGCTCAATTTAGCACAATTACTCACTGTTAGAAGGTAATTTGCCCAGATGGTGTATAATGGCTGTACTAATAAAAGGCAATTAGAAGGACTGGTGATATAGCATGAACCAGAAAAGAAAATACGCTATACTGAGCCAATAAAATAATTAGTTATAGGTGAGGAGCAGATTTTAAGTACAGTATATCAATTTGTCCAATATATAAATACTAAAAGCATCATTGTGCTACACAGAGGCAGTAGCAGTAAAAAAAAAGAAGCACATCTAACCTGCATATCTTACCTGGAATTGTAAGAAGTATACCGACAAGTACTGGCAATTAATTTTTTTCTCATAAATGCTACTGAATATTGCTTAAGCCTGAAATAACCACATCTAGACCTGCATCTAAATACCAAAATCCCCAAAATGAAACTTAGCCAAAGATGTTGGGGAGAGATAGGATTCGAATGGAGGTTTGAGGAAACCTGCCTGGGAGGGGACGTTAGGGCCATGGAAAGGTACAGGCAGGAAAAATCACAGGAATGAATAGAGAGAGAGTGGAGAGGAGGGGGAAGGATGGGTGGGCAGAGAGCTGGTGGTGGGGGGCACACAGGCATGCAGAGGGTGAGAGGGAATGAATGAGGGCCATTGATAAAGAAGGAGAGAAAGGACAGAGGTGAGGGGAGGGAGAAAGCGAGAGAGAGAGAGCAAAAGGGAGGGAGGAGGGATCAAACAGTATTTACTCATGGAGATTCCAGAAAGAAACTGAGATGGGGAGGAAAAAGATGGATGGATGGATGGACAGAAGAATCACTAACTGACCTACTGACTAAAACACAGGGTGGGACCATGGTGTCTTTGACACAGCAACATATTTGTATCCTCAAAGTCGCAGGTTTTTCCACAAATGAAGTCACCTCAACAGCTGTCACTGCAGAACACAGTAGGCTACAGTGAAGTTCAGAGCTGAGTTTCCCTCTGAAAGGTTACCTCAGTTTAAGGTGGCACTGAAGTTCCCATGAAATGTAAACACCTTTTCTGTGTTGTTAGAATTTTCCCCTGGTTATATTGTAAAACTATGTATGCAATTGTGTCTTTTTATCTTCCTTTTACAGATAATCCTTCAGGTCAGAGATGTGGACGTAGGTTGTAGTCAGTCTGCAACATCACCAGCATCAACAGACTATGAATGCCTCATAAATATTACCTGATGTGTGATATTATCATCTTTGTCCCCTTACACCTGCACGATTACATGGGGAAAACAGGGCTGATGAGAAATCCTCAACAACTCAGTCTAGTTTCCATGTCCTATTGTTATCCAAATTTCTTTTAACTCTCTTAAAGATAGCTCCTAACACTTTTAAGTCCTGCCTTATTGACATATTTAAACACCAAACTAAGGAAAGAAATTGCAATCACACCATTTCATGGGACCATGAAATAAGAGTAATACTAACTGTACTTTGGCACACCTAACAGGTGAAACTGCCCTCTTCACACCCCATCAGTGCACACTTTGGAAAGGCAGTTAAGACATTCTCACATTACAAGATGTGTGGGTTCACATCTCTGCGCACAGATCACCAGTACCAGGTGTGTTTTCTGCCCAAAGAGCCACTTTTAACTATCCGGATGCAAGATAATGTAACACATATCTGGCTAACTAGAGACCCAACAGAAAGGAGGCAGGACTGTATACCACCATGCTAAAACCTGGAACAATAAAACTACTCTGTATAGTACTTTGTTGGGTTAATTACCATGTATTTCCACTTTGAGTCACTGGGGTTGTGTCAGCATTCACTGGGCTGAAAGGAAGGGAAATTCTTGGACCGACACCACTCCATCACAGGGTCTCCCCTAACAGACAGACAGTTTGACTCTTCAGTCCACCTGACCTGCTCATCTTTGAACTGGGGACACAGAAGGGACATGAAAACTCACAAAGGAAAGAGCACTAAGCATACAGCTCGGATACTTCCAATGTTCCAACTTAATTTCTACAGACCATCGTATGTGAACTCTTCCCTCCATTACATGCTGTGGTTGTCTATAAAAATACCCTGTATTGTTTGGGTTAAGAAAGACTCCACCAAGACAGGAGAGCATTTTTAGAAAGAGACGACAGACTTAAAAAACAAGCCTGACTTGTGAGGTTTCTTCTTGTAAGGGATGAAAGAGGAGAAGCAGCAAGTATGTGAAGCATTAAAAGTATTCAGTTGGTTGAACAGTGAAGGGACAGAGGGCAGCGAAGCCCGGCTGTGACCCAGACTAGTCAGCTGGACGCTGTGAGGTCGAGGCGAAGGTCAGGTGGGTCATTTTGCCGGTAGAGTGACACCTTGCTGTACCTGGGCCAGCTGAGCATTACAAAGAACTGTGGAGGAGTCAGAGCAGCAGCCAGGAGCTTGGAGGCTGTTTTCACACCAGCTGCTTAACTGGACTCTTCCAGGCTGAGATGACCTGACGTATTAGTATTGCATTGATCAAGAGGAATTGGTTAAATAACAACAGTACTGAGAAGGAAAAACATTTAATTACAAAGAGATAGCCACACTTAGGAACAACCTGACAACTTGAATGAAACACTGCATGAATAATAGTTAAAAGTTAACAATACCTACAGCATAATGCAAGATGAGGAGGAGGTTGGGGTGCTGGCAGCTGCAGCAGTCAATAGCATGTGGCACGAGGGTAACAGCAATGTAAAAGTAAGAACTGTCAGATTATAATATTTGCCCTGTATACCTCTTTAATTAAATGTTAGTAGCAGATTACCTGATGCAAGTATGTTTTAGTGCTCAACCTGAAGTAACAAAATTCTCCATTTAAAATGATTTTAACACCAGTACACACAGGGAATATGTTTTTCTGACTAACAATCTATATAATAAAATATAATCTGTTTTATATCACTTAAGAAGTAACATAGTTTGGGTATAATTTGAACTGAACTCAAGTACAGTAACAGTGTTACTTCTGTGTCTGTCAGATGGGTAAAAAAATACAGGTTGGAAACTAACAATATATGTTGGCGTGTTTTAATACATGGACATTTTTTATGCAGCGACAACAGAACAAATAACAGTTTGCATATTGAAGCCTCTATGTCAAACCACAGCTATGTAAAACACTCGTGTCTGATTGGGTTTCAGGGTAAAACCTTATCTTTTAACACCTCAGACAGAGGTCTGCCCGAGAGCTTACTTCCCACCAGGTATATTACACTTCAGGCAATAATAGCAACAATAATGATTCTACACGCTACATTAACATTTAACCCTCATTCGTGAAACAACCTCCCTTATATAATTTGGTAAGTGGCCATTAGAGGCCATAAGAGGCATTAAAATACAGTCAGAGGACTCCAACTGAAGAAAATAATTTGGGATCTGAAGGGTTTTCCACCTCCTCCTCATCCTTATTATTATATGTGGGCACCTCAGCAGACATTATCAAATCCAAAGGTCTATTTCTGTGCTGTTCCTGACTGATTTTGTGCCAGTGTGTTAGCTACGACATTAGTGCAGCAATCAGTCAGAATTGTTGCTATGACACCTGAGTATAACAGGTAAAATATCTACAAAGTTGGTGTAAGTGGCTGCAAGAATTTGCACATTAACACTGATTATTTTGTTGAAAGAAAGCCAACAACACTTTGTTCAGATTAAATTACTTGATGCTAAAACTCACCTGTATGTCTAACAATGGATCAACTTCTACAAACTGTATTTGTTTAGATAGTGTATCTTCTTTTCCTTCTGTTTCTATACATTAAACTCAGATTTTAGCCTAACCAGTTTTCTGTCACCCCTACATGTTGGCAGGTGATGTGACAAATAGCTTTTTTTACATGCAGCGATGAGCTTGAGAAAAATTAATTAGCATATAATCCATTTTGTATTTAATGTTAAGTATATGATGGTTTTATTGTTAATATACTGTGTTGAAAGTTTTCTTGTTCTGTTCAACTTACAGCTCATCAAGGCAAGTTCTTCACAACGTGTGTTGTAATGGCCATGCCTAAAAACTTCTTCTACAGATCACTTAAGGCTCAGTTCCACTCTCACAGACCCCGCTGACAGAGGGACTCCTCAGCCGGCCGAGGTCAATAAGGAATGCACCAGGGGAGAGGGAGGGAATGTACCACTGGGGTGTTGAGGAAGGGGGTGGGGTGGCAGCGGAGGAAACACAGAGGGGGGAAACAGAAGGGTCTTTTGTGAGACAGGAAGCTGCTGAGACCAGGGCCCTCTCTCTGGGTACAGTAGTGGAGCAGAGAGAACCCTGGGATATGGGAAAGATGTGACTGAGGGGATGAAGATGAAGTTAACTGAGGAGGGAGTGAAGGACATGAGGAAGACACCTTGGAGGTGGTAGAAAGAAGGCTGAGTGATGGAACAAGATGCCAGATGGAAGATATGAACAAATACGGTGTAGGAGTGGAAATAGTTGTATTGAGTGCCAAGGAGTTAACATGATATTTACTTTTCCCAGGGGATTTGAACCATACCAACCATAAGCACTGTTAATGGTGTTAGCAAAGTTATAGGCTGAACTTTGTTGAGCTTGTTGGATAAACTAAATTTGAAACAATTCAGTTTTACATGCACCAGTTGTAGGACAAAAACTCACAGAACAGAAGTTAATTGAAGACTGTATTGACAAATGTTATCAATGTATTACAAGTGAGCGGACTATGAGATGTAAACCTTAAAGCAGGCAGGTCCACTGAAGTCAGAAATCTGTCTAATTTCAGCAAGGGTGGCCTACAGGTTATAAAAGTGAAATGTGACTGGAAAATTGCCAGTTTATTCTCCGGACTCGCAGGGACAGGATCACCACCTGCCATTACAAACACAACTGAGGTGCCCTTAAGCAAGGTCCTTAACCGCGAGCTGCTCCAGCTGGAGTTGCTCAGTGACCAACAATCTGACTGTGGTTGTACTGGGCAGCTTCCATGTGTGAATGTGTCAAACTGTGTGTGTGAACAGGGCGTTGCAGAAACTTCCCGGGACAAATTAAATTAGAGCAAAATATGCAGACAAAATACAACAGCAGAAGCCATACTGAAAACATCCGAGAGGAATGTAGGAGGCAAGACGAAGGTGATTTAAAGAGATGAAGGCGGAAGGAATGAGGGTGGAGGATGAGGACAGAATCAGGACCCAGTATGGTTTTGAAACTTGGCTGTCCCAGGAACGGAAGCACAAAAGATCAAAAAAAGAAAAACCAATGTTTGATTTCCAAAACAAAGAGTCTGAACATGCAGGCCTACAGTATTTGTACACAAACTCAGCAGCCAGTTAATGAGGTCAGGGAAAACCAGCAATGAAAACAATCCGAGCTGTTATGGCCATGAGCTCATTCCAGTGTGTCTGTCCTCTGACGAGCTATCAAAGAGCTTTTCATCTCAGCCTTCAGTTCAGTCCCATCCGGGTCATTACTGTATGAACAAAACATACACATGCCAAGGCGGCAAGATAAATAATTCCTATGCTGCAGAATGAAAATACCACCCTCCCTCTTCCTTTGTCTTCTTCTGCCCCCTCTTCCTCTCCATCTACCGGTTTCCCCTCACAGACACATTTCGGCCCTCTCACATTCACGCCTGGCACATAGACAAGAGCTTGTTAATCCTCCCACACACAGACTGCCCAGTTTCTCTCTTGTCAGGACACTGAAATTAAGAGGTGGTGGTTAAAATATTTCACCCCTTCTATGTACACAGCTTGCTCAAAAGATGTCATTAATGGAGTTCCTGCATGCTTTACATAATTAAATTCAATACTTGTTGCTGCATTTAATTAAATGTGTTTTTTCTAAGCCACATCATTTTATAATTGCAGCTCAAGTCACAATCAGTATCTTGGTTGAATGACTGCAAAAATGTGCAGTATATAAATCACACTGAAAATTAAAATCACCATATGGACTTTTCTAACCTGTTTACTACTACAGTTTAACTCTTCAACACCTGTGTAACAACAATTTGCTTTTCCTCATTGTGTCAGAGTAATATTACGATGATTTTTCACATCTCTGGTGTTTGGATGCATTAAAGTGTACATACAAAGTTCCAAGGCATGCTATTATCACCATGCAAAGAGGCAGCAAAGTACAATCAACTACTTGACCTGAAACAGTCATGGCAAATATATGATGTGCACTACGTTTAAATCTGGCTCATGATTCAGGATTTAACTTTTAATGTGAAATGCAAAATTCACACCACAAAATGCAAGTACATTTAAGCTGTTTTCCAGTTTTGGGACACAATCCTGATTCCATCTCCAGCTGTGAGTGGCACAATGATGATGTCTTTCTTAATCATTTCTTTCAGCACATCTCCCAGTCTGACATATTTTTATCTTACATGTTCCCTTGACTAGAAAGCAAGACCAACCACCCTCAAATGTAGAATTATATACTTTATGTGCGATCCATTCTCAGTTTCTCCCAGATTTAGCTCTGCTCAGGAGCCGCTCTCAGTCATCTAAGTGTACCATGGCTTAGATTTGATCCAAAACCGAGCATATCATTACAGCTGAAAGAACATGGGGACCATGGCTGACCAGTAATTTGGCTTTGCTAAATGTTGTCACTAGTCATTCCAAAGTTTCTTTCCATCCCAACAGTCTGGACCTTGTAGGGACAACAAGCTGTACAATGTAGCGGGTAGTTTGCCTCTTTATAAGATAAAAAATATAAATTAACCATTTAGTCATGGCTGTATATAAAGTTGATAAAGATTGATAAAGAAGTCCACACTAATGTTTTCCCCATTTATTGTCACCCAACAGGCATGGTATTTTAATCCGACATGCAAGTAAACGTGGAAATGTTGTCTTTAATTTATTGTAATAAACACTTTTGCCTGCAAACAGTGCATGGTTTTAATCTGCAAGCTAAATATTGTTTCAACTTAAATTGTCTGACTAGTCTGAATTTTGTGTACTTGCCATCTTTCATTAAGTTTTTTACTTTTTTGGTACAAATTCCAGCCAAATACAAAACTTCCCAAGAGTCATTGTTATGTGAAGGACTCATAATAATAATGTTTTTAATAAATATGTTTTTGGTGGTTGAGAAATGCAGTGTAGCTTAAAAGGCCAAACAGTGGAAAAAGGGAAATGGGGTGCAAAAACTTGCAACTTTAAGGTTGTGTGCTTGGGACTGAGTTTAAAGGACCAGTGTGTAGCATTAAGTGGCATCTACAGGTGTAGATGCAGATTACTACCCCCTTGCCTCATCCTGCCTTTCAAAGTGTGTCAGAGAAACTACAGTGACTGAGAAACTCTAGCTCTATCTAGAGTCAGCGTTACACACCAATGAAAACATACCTATGTAATATTATACTATATTCCATTTCTGCCAATAGATCCTCCTAGATTTCACACACTGGTGTTTGAATGTTAGGATCAATCACAGTACTCTTTTGCATGGTCAAGGGAAATTATGCAACCCTGAAGTTCAGAGGAGGGATTATAATATTTATTTAACTGTACTTAAGAGAACAGAAAATACCAGTGGGCAGCAAACACACCTGACATCTTTACCTGCTGTTTGGTATTTGAGCTGTCTAGAAAGTACACAAGCTCAATAAAGCTCTGTCTTCCTTGTATATGTGTGTGTGTGTGTGTGTGTGTGTGTGTGTGCGTGAACACCATGTGTGGGGTATTTCTACCACACAGGATCTACCAAAGCGCTGTTGGCAAGTGACTTCAAACAGGGCTTGTTTGTTCGGTGCACACCAATAACATTCACCTGGTGTAGATTAACATTTATGAAGCAGAAATTAAGAGGAATTTGACCCCCGGTACAAAGGTGTCTTTCTGCAGCGCTCAGGGTGGAGGGAGTGGGATGAGATACATGAGAGAGGAAGGGAGGGGGGGAGACTAAGTGTTAGAGCCAGAAGGAGACTGGGGAGAGAAGAAGGCAGGAAAGACACTGATAAAGAGATTGACAGACAGGATGGAGGGAGTCCGAATTAGAGAGAGGAGGATATAAAGCAAAGGAGATGAGGGAAATACAAGTTGAGACAAGACTGTGATGAGGAGGGAAAAGTGAGGCTGGAAAAGAAAGATGGGGGAAAGGAGAAGGGACAGCAAACTGGCAAGATGCTAAATGGCCTGAGAAAGGTTAGGAAGCATGAACAAAAAGACCACAAGGTGTCTAAAATAGAAAAGAAATAAACAATTAACTGGTTACATTTTAAAAATCCAACTTTAAGCAGAAAAATAGTATCTTTCAACTTCTGTTAATCTTATTTTGAAATCCAGCACTAATCAGAGTGGGCAACTTACTGTCTACCACTCCAAGTTCTGAGGTTAGAGGGTCTTCTCTAAATATAATGCTGCTGACATGGCTGCAGTGGGCTTCATGGTCCTGAACAGAAAACTCATTGTACCTGCTCCCTCTGCTGGCAGCTGCTGGTACTACAGGAGTCGCTTCCACAGTGGCACACTTGGCTCAGATATCTGCAACATGGAAAATGATGCTCAACCTCCATCTCATTTGACTTAGTCTACTTACTCAAGTCAGGGTAACCAAACCCTTGATTTATAGCCTATTTACTACTACTCTGCACTAGTGTAATGGAGAGTTTAGCCAATTATGTCTCATAAATGACAAGTTAGAATTTGCCTTGCAAAAGAGGCCAAAATATTCTTAGGTATCTGTAACCAGGCAAACCACACATCAACCAAAGAGGAAAAACAAAATAATACTGTAACCACAGCTGTGTCTGCTTGATTTGTCTTCCACCTCTAGTTTGTACCAAAACTGTATCCAGAAAAATCACAATGAGATTGTTTTAATGGGTGAAATGTTGACATATGAAAGTGAACCTGCTCCTTTCTGTACACAAGCTTACTGAAAACAGGCTAGCAATCACTTTGGTGGCCTAAACCCAAAGTTGAGCAAATACTTGTATAATCAAAGCTGCTCAGACCCCTGGGTGTGATAAAAATAAGGCTACAGAACTTAGATAACAGCAATTTAAGGTTTTTCATGAAGTTAAGTTCCATACATGATTTCAGGCTTTAATGGTGAGCTAAGCTGTGCAAGGGCTTTACATTCAAGCTCCTGTGGGCCTGTACAGACAGAACCAAGGGAGGAGACAGACTTAAGGAGGTGGGAGGAGAGACAGCAACAGAGAGAGAGAGAAAGAGAGAGAGAGACCCACATGGCCACACAGATACAAACTCATACTGACATTCCTATTTTTCTTAATATTTAAATATGTGGCAGGGGGCACAGAGCCACCAGTGCAGGGTGAAATATACATATAAAACTTCTGATCTCAGTTCTGCTACTTCCTTATTGGCCAAGGTGTGTAAAGTAGGCGGGGACGTAATACAAGACAATTTCACCACCCAACAGCCCTAACTGAGGAAGGAGGGAGTAGGTGGAGCGAAAGGAGACCATGGTTGTTGAAATTGGACAGGACAAGAGGTCAGTGCTCCCTCTAGAGGTTGAAAGAGGGGAGTGTGGTGCCAACGGTCACCCAGGGCCCTGGGGTCCTGCTGGACTGAGGAGTGTACCATCATTACTCCAGGACAGCGGGAGCCGTGTTGAGACGTTCCATTTTGTGGACAGTGAGTGGGCAATTTATGTGGAGCCTAAAGGAAATGAGTGCACTTTCATAATTTTAAACCCACAGAATATCTTAAAATATAGTAATCGAAAGTAACTTTCAATTTACATCTTCCAATATCTGAAATTATTTGGAACAACTTTGTTTAATAACTGAATGTTTTGCATAATTTTTTAAATAAATGAAAAACACTTCACGTACAGTATTAAAACCTTTACTCGGACATGATACAACAAACAGAAACAAGATTCAGAATTAATGACTGAAAAAATTATTCATATTTTTTTTTCTTCTTTCAATCCCCGAAGCACACAATAGTCAATCAGCTCCACATGTACGATGGAATAAGATACAAACAGGACAAACAACAGACACAAGAGAAAGAGAGAAAAATTAAAAATAAGAGTGACAAATTCCATTCTGATTTTACAGTTCTTGTATTTGTTTAATACTTTGTAATAAACAAAAGATGTAGAGCATAGTCAGAGAAGAGGGAGACAAGAAACCAGACAAAGAAACAGTGTGTGAATTTTTTTCATGGTGAAGAGTAAACAATTAAGGAAGATTCTAGATCTACTGGAAAATAGGTTTTCTGTTTTTCTTCTCGATCGACATATGAACACCTGATCAGAGTTCTTTAAGTCCCTGCCCTTCGTTTCTTCCCTCCTTCTCTCTCTGACCAACCCCTTCACAATTCCTCCAATCTTAAACACCCACAACAATCTCCTCCTTAAAAGAGAGACATCATATTCAGTTGATCCCTCCCATCAAGTTCATTCAACCAGATCCTGCTCAGAGGTGTCTCCTGCAAACCAGACCTGTGTATTATAGTGGCCTTTACACTGCGCGTCTACGATTAGAGCCACAGTTTCTCATTCACAATCTAAAACAGATTCTGAAGGCTTTGTTTTTATTGCTGGTAGTATCCAGCTACAGCCACATGACTCTAACACAGTAAAAACAGGTTGCAGTGGACCCAGTTGCAGAATACACCCAACCAAATGCAACTGAAGAAGAGCAGGTCTAGGGCTAGGCTAGGCTAGTCCTGTTAAATCATTCCTTATTTGCATTTCACTCATATATGCGTTTCCCTGTGTCTTGGAAACCAAAGCAGACGTTTTCAGGCCGGGGGACCCTATAAAAAGCACCAATGCACAGCTTGAGCACCCAGAGGGGACCACACACTGGTCTACTTCTCTCTCTCTCCAGTGACCAGTCCTCCCCTCTCCACACGAGCTGTCATTCCATTCCTATTAGGGCTCCTCTTTAGTATGCACTACACAGGCCACGGTTAGCGCACACTCCTTAGTGCGCAGCACAATAATCACAACATACATGAAAAACAAGCACAGGGGACTGAGTGGCCCTGCATTTAAAACGGCCACATCCGCAAACAGCTTGGCAGTGATAAATAAACCAGTGAGGGTGGTGATTTCAAGGCTGCATAGCACACACTGCCTCATTGATCATAACGGGATGGGCCTTGGCTCCAGGGGGCCTGTGTCAATACGTTAAAATGCCGCCCTGATATCTTATCTATATACGATGATCAATTCTTCAGTCACAGCCTGTGATCCATTTCAAAAAAAGCATATTTAATCAATGTCTTTATTTTCAAAAAAGCGAGTAATTTCAAAATGTAACAAAGATGGCGACAACAATACTGCTACACAGTCAAAAGGTCACAGCATGCGTCTGCCTTGAGTGCACACGGTTGCAACGACAAACATTTGTGGGCAGTGCGGTGCGATCCAGGGGTCTCCCATGGCAACCGCAGATCGTCGTCGCTGCTCTGCCGTCAAGTAAAGTAAGCAAAGAGGGACACTCAGCACTGAATCCCTTCCTTACAGCTCTTCAATGCTTGTCCCATGAAAAGCTTCACATCCTTTTCAAACAGTCCAAGAATCATAGGTTTATTTTACAAGTCCATTCCAATGCAAAGCCCAGTAATTTTCAGCCCACATGGGTGAGTGAGTAAGCATTTGTTAAGTTTAAAGTAAAGCAGTGGAGACAGGGCAAAGTGAAGGAAGGGAGGAGGCTGGTTGTGTTGATAAAACATCAGGTCAACAAGCCAGTTAATCCCCCCTCCAGCTTGGTTCCTTTTCCACTGTGCATCCTTTCGTTATTTTGCTCAACAAATTAATTTAACAGCGCTCAGCACATCACAGCCAAAGCTATAGTATCTGCCAGTCAAAAGGCATAGCTGCAGACAGACTCCATACTCATGTGCATTAAAGCATACACATGTGGCCACATATGCCCTATAACAAATGCTAAAAAAAACTGAAATACCCAACCACCAGCTCTTGCTAAAACAGTCTGCCTGGTCAGGAAAGCTTAAAGTGGCTTAGCATACAGAACCTGCATTGACTGTATAGCTTTTTGTTTACTGTATTTGTTTATCATCCTCTAAATGACCTAAGCTTATAGCAAAATGTAAAGAAATATAGAAATGGCATAGCACAACTTAAATGCATTGCTGTTATATGGAGGGATGGGAATTTTCATAAATTTCACTGCCAATTATTATAAACTTAACAGACTAAGCTCAAATTTACGATTGCCAGAAACACAACGCACATATTGCATGACAATTGTTTGACAATGTTAACACAATACGAATATACAAGTTGCATATTTTGACTTTTCGGTGAATCATAAACAAAGATTGGCGTTTGCTCTTCTGTGTACGTGACTAGTATTTTTAATGTCAACTAGTGGATCCTCCAACACTTGACTGATTGTGTAATCATTCCCATCCCTAGCTATAAACATGATGCAGTAGCAGCAGGCTTAAACATTCAACAGAGGAAGCTCCAAAAATAAAATCCTGTAGAGAAAGTTGTTGAGATGTCAACTTAACAGAAAATGAGATTATTCACAAAAGCACACATCCAAGTCAGCCTACTCTCTGAGGGACAAGGGGGAAAAACTCATTTTGAGTTGCACTCACACCCACAGCCCTGTTATAAGACAGCAGAGCTCTAATCCAGATCATAGATCTCAAAATTGTTTTCACTCAAGTTTCAAAACTCAGGCTGAGACTGCACTGAGACCATACTGCACCATATACAGCACAAGAATGTTAGCAATGTTGGTGCTTGTCACCTATCATAAGTTTGCCACCACCTTGTGTTTCAAACATCAAAATGTTGAAGCAGTGGCGCATGAGGGGCTGACCTTTGTCTGCATGTCAGAGATTAATTGACATCTGGAGACTACTTTGTTGAGTTGGCCATACATATGGATGGAGAAAAAACTGAAACAACACCAAACTCGAAGGTTAGACCAACTTACTGACATGTTAAACAAAACCACCTGTCTTACAGGTCATCTAACTGCCAGCCTCCAAGTCCACATTACATGGGGGAGGCTAAGGATCCTCTCTGAGAAGAAGTATTTGGACTATCTGCAGAGCAGCAAGCTCATACTGGGCAAAATAACTGGTGGACCTCAAAATACAACAGCTACTTTTGGTGCTTCCACCAGCCTAACCGCTTTCTAAAATACAAAAGACACTGGCTGTGTCTGGTAGAGTACGAAGACTTATCAGCCATAGCCAAAATGTACAAGCACTTAGCTGGTGTTCATGTTCCATAGTCAGGATTCTGCTATAAAGTTGGGGGACATAAAATAACAAAAATAAAAATAAAAGAGGGAAATTTATATTTTAAGCAGACCTTTTAAGCAGACCTGTTTAAAGAGTGGAGAATGGCTTTCGGATTTGTCTGTGTACTTGCATACTGTGTTTGCATTGATGAAAATGTGCAAGTCTTAAACTAAAAGACCATGTTAGTTGTTTAGCACCTGGTAGAGGACAGCTGTACCTCTTCCCTGTAGAATGATACTGCAAAATGTACGTTTCTAATTTCTATTAAATGTGGTGACTAATAAGAAGGCTAAATATACCTCAGAACGCCAACACTCTTAAATAGTTAACTAACAAAAATGGTAATAAATCTTTGTGTACCCCAGTACTGCTCACCTTTGAGCGTGTAGACGGTTTAATTCATAGTTTGCTCTATATTTCCTGATCATGTGGTAGCTGCATTTGACTTTTCACTGCAATGCTCAGATTCAGTTGCCCACAAATTTCTATCACAGTAAATGTCAAGTGCCATTGTCAATGAAATCCAGCCAATCAATTACCAAGAACAACAGGAAACATTGGCGTGGTTGGTGCAAAAGCAGCAGTGAGGTGTGGTTTGGCCCTGGGCTCAATAACAATTTCATGGTGATGTTGTTACATTAAGTCTAATGATGATTCAACAGCAAAGCTTTTAAATTTGTTTGTTGGAGCCACATATTTCACATTCACATGAGTGTGAACAGGCCTTTGTTTCTGCATGACTCCCATGTTGTTGTTTTTTAATTATTTACATCTACTGTACAAAAGTGGCAAGCATTGAGCCAATAAACACTGAATAAAGTTTCCAAAGCAGCAGGTAGTAAGTGTAGGATTTCCATTATATAGCATTAACCTATATCATTATTGCTTTACAGTAACATGACACACAAGAGGTCCTTTGCAATTCAAACACGGGTGCATTGCTTATCAGTCTATATTAGCCAGTGATCCATCTGTAGTGGGGGACTGCAAAAGTATTGCAGATAAGCTAAATTTGATGACTTGCCTCTGTCAGATAATTTCAGATGGTATTTAAATTTCCCATCTCTGCTTCTGTTTTATTTGTTACACCTCTTTTACAGAGGGAACAGAGTGCAGTGCCCTACAAAGCAATGTATCTCAAACCGCTTAAGTATCTTGTACAAGGACACTTCAATAGCTGCTGGGTGAAGGGGTCAAACATCACACTATTTACTCAATAGTCTCACTGAACAGTAGGACACACATCTCAGATAGAGGCTGACCAATTATATGCAGAATTGTTCCAAGAACACAGCATCTTCTATGGCCAATGGACAGTTGATATAAATAAGATTTTTAGAATAAAGAGGAACCTATCAAGAATAATGGACTTTCCGCTGGATTGAGTGTTAGGACAGACTAACACTCCTGATGCCAGCCAACATTTTCAACCATGTGATTGGTGGATAGTGCTAATTCCAAAACATGGTGATCTTCTCCACAGTACGCAGCCAATTATTTAGCAAGTTCTATAACAAATCATCTGATTTGACAATGATGCAATATTAAGAAAACCCTACACATAGTACCTTCAAGGTCAACTTAGGTGTCTGAGAATAGATGGTCATTTCTAGGTAACAGGAACATTTACACAGTTACAACTCACAAAGTGCATAAATGACCACCATCAAAGGGAGGATTTGGGGAAAGGACGATAAAAGACTAACAAATATGATTTTGTCTTGCATGAAGCTGTACTTCCTGTGAGCCTCAAGCTGTTTAAAATGCCAACCAACTGCCAAAGTAGAGAAAAGGATAAAATCAAAACTAGGAAACAAAAAAAACAAAAAATTCAAGTCATTCTTCTTGTCTTACAAAGCCCACTGTGCGCATCAGGGTGGGAGGGACAAAGTTTGTCTGTTCAACAAAGTGCTCCCACCCCCCTTTTCCTGGATTTCAATGCCTTGGAAAAAGCTCTCATTTCATGAGTACAGTACTTCAAAATAGAAACTCAAACAAGTTTCAGCATGAATATTCAAGAAAGCATAAAACATTTCAACGTTTACGAGACTGGATGAACTCACTGGGAGGGTGTGTCTGCCTATCTATTATAGGACACCTCCTGACCAATAAGAAATTAATTTGTTTTATAGTGGACAGTTGACTGAAATCCCACGCACCTGATTTTAAGCTAAAACCATACATGAATAACTAACCGGCTAGTGATGGATATAATATACAGAGGTGCAGCTAGTAGTGTAACTAAGCAACCCAAGTAAAAACAGGGGAAGTATACCAGTTACGCAGAAGCAAAAACCCACTGTGAGATGAAGATTTGAAAACTGAAGGCTAACTTAAAATTAAGACATTTACTGTATATGTGTGATAAAAACGGGATATTTTCCTTGAGTTTACCCCTATGATGGAAAACTGAATATGGGAAAAGATGGTGAAAATTTGTGTGTATTAGCATATTGTTCATCCAGAGCCATTTTATCTGAGTATTAGTTATGCTGTATGTCAAGTCATGTATGCAAGTTAAGATCTGCATGTGCGTGTGTAAAGATAATTACCCGGTGGCAGGGAATATGTGTGTGTTTTTATGTGTGTGTACAAGTGTACTGCCGGTACATTAAGACCAGCAGGTTCTGCAGTTAGGTGAGGCCCAACAAGAAGAGCCAGCAACCCAACATGGGGTGATGTGTTGGTAATCCTGGTGTACATCGGATCCTGACTGGACCGAACCTGGCTCCTCTAGGTGAGCTGGTGAGGCGCTTCTAGCATCTCCATCAGGAAGGTGTCGATGGGCGTGTCACCAATCAGTTTAAAGAAGAACAGGTGCTCCAGGCACTTTAGACCAATGGAGCGCAGTGCTGGGAGTCGGAGGAGGAGCTTTGCAAACCTAGATGACAGAAGGAAAGATGAGAAGGACGGTAGAGTGAGAAATGACCATAGATATGTCAATGTATACTGAAAACAAGAATTCCGAATATGCATGAACCAAGAAAATATGTGAAAGAATAATTCTTCAAATTGTTGCAAAGATAGGACTTGGGATACGTCACGAAAAGGCCCTCCTTATCGTCATAATATCTGATAATGATGATTATAATATCTCATCTGTGTGTCGACAAAGTCTTGAAAGTTGTGTAATGACAAACGATATGTCACACATTATTACTTACTACTGTCGAAAAATAGTTACAGTATTTGCTTTTTTTTCACTTCTATTAGTATTTCAACAGTCAATTAATCACACTTTGCAGCAGTCCTTTATGTTGGCCATGACAATTTCAACAGGTATGTAACAGGAGTAGCTATGTTCTAAAACTTTTTTATTTGTTAAAATATGTAATTTTTATCAAGATAAAAGTCCAGTGTGTCGAGTGACCAACCGTTAAGTAAGCATACTCAAAGGTAGATTAATGCCTAAACAGAACAGACCTTCTGAGTGTCTTTTTTCTAAATGTCTTTCGTTGGTGGAAACCACTGCAGCCTTCATCCGGCTGTTCTGTGCTGCAGTGACATGTTAAAGCTGCAGAGCTGGGATATGTCTGAGCAGCAGTGCCACCCGTCCCAGTCAAAGGCATGACCTCTTACTTTCAGTATGTCTGTATGTTACAGCCTACCTGCCCTGCTGATCGGGGTATTTCTGTTTGCAGTAAGACTCAAGAGATGCGTACACTCTCTCTCTGAGGAGCTCCACCTCACTGGGATTGGACAAACCCTTGGCATCTTCAGGTGAAAACAGACAACATTTACATGATCTCCATATGGGAATGAAACACATTTTATATGAATATTGGATTTTCCAGAGCTTTATTAGTCCACTTTCTCTAATGACATTTTCCACATGATCTTCAACCTTCCACATGTCTGTGTACCTGGGTTGAAGAGGATGATGGCTCGAAGGCAGCCCAGCTCTGTCTTGTCCATTTGCATGTCTCTCATCTTGCTTACAAGCTCTGTCAAAACCCTGCAGAGAGGAGTGGAGTGGAGAGGAGAGGAGAGGAGAGGAGAGGAGAGGAGAGGAGAGGAGAGGAGAGGAGATTTGCAGGGGGAAATCCCAGTTGGAAACAGGAAGACAATGCCAAGTTAGGAAAGAGAGCAGAAGCAAGGAAAAGTACGGGAGAAGAAGATGATAAGAAGAAAAGAGAGCAGGAAAGCAATAAAAACAAGAGGAAGAAAGGGAGGGAATAACAGAGTAAGAACAACAGAGAGGGACCAGACTCCATAATCACATTGTTATTTATGGTTTCTTCTCAATGTAATGACTTTATGTCCAAATTACTTAGTGCATGGCTGAACTGCTGGTTCTGCAGGGGGGAGAAAAAACACTTGTTAAAACTGGCCAGGGTAGCAAACTGCTGCCACCAAATGGTGGTAAGTTACGACTGTGACTGATTCTGGTCTTTCCTACGTAATGATTCAGTGGTTCCTTGTCTTTATTGTAATTAGAATTACCTGTGCTAGCAAATGTGTGAAAGTTGTTGTGAAAGGGATGGTGAAATCTACCAGTTTACTGTTTTGTTTCAGATTATAATTTCTTCCACACAGTCAATCTTCCACTATTTTGTCCTGCCCTCAACTAATGATTTGTTTTACTTGAGATGTGTTGTGTTGGAGCAAGAATGAAGAAAGGGCCAGAGCGAAGGTGGGATAATGATTTTGGATGCTATATGTTATACTTTAAATGTAGTCCATTTATTCTTAAAAATGCTTCACAAATCTTGAAACCTAAGGAACTAAGATTCCTGCCATTCAAGAACAATGCATGCAACCAGGAGAATGAAAAACTTCACATGGCAAAAATAGAATATAAATACCAAAAGCATATCAACTTATCCAACCAACTTACCAACATATCAATACATTTTAAATCAAAAGAGTTATCACGCTTCATTAAAAGTGTAGCGCAGTGATACACAGAATGTCAGCTTGGACTTAAGAGGCTTGGTGTGGGTCGTAAGTGCATCTTTAATAACTACTAAGACTTGGATGAAGGAAGAGAGGACTTTGCAGACTGGGGGCAAGGGGAAAAAAGTGATGGCCATTAGGGACAGCATATTTGCTACTCCATCAACCATCACCAGAAATGGATGTCTGCTTTTAATGATGTGGACTGAATTTAACAGACACCACCCAAGCTCACAATAAAGTTGAATTGCCAAAGCTAGGTTTTTATACACACCCAGCACAATAAAAACATGTTTTATTCATATTTAGCTGAGAAAGTGGAAGGAAGTAAGATGGACTTTTGGTATGCATCCAGAGTATATTTCACTAATGTTACAAAATGGGGACTTCCTATCACATAGGGAGTATCATTGAATAGGGCCAGTAAATTAGTAAATTAGGGTATCTAAAAACAAACTTGACTGTGTAAACCACAAACAATGGAGCCAGCACAGACATCTTGATTAACTCATTATGGTCTGGCAGTGAGCAAAAGATGCAGTACTAGTTTTTCACATCATCATCTAAACCACACCCCTACAATTCACTGAGTGATCGGGTGATACAATTCTCAGTGGATGTTATTTAGAATAATATCTTGTAGCGGCTGGTTTCTGCAAAGCTGCGGAAAAGCCTAAAAGCATTAACCTTTTAGCTTTGGTTCTGTGTTTGTTTCAATGTTGACTTGAGAGGAGGGGTTTCAGAAAGTGTTTGTGTAGTGGCGTAATTACCTGTCAAATATGGCCCCAACCTCGGCATTGTGCGCCCTGTGTATTCAATCACAATGTGTTATTACAATGTCATTACACAGTTACACTGTTATTACAGAATTGTGTCTGTTTTCTGAGCCCTTCAGCTGTACAGTGCTTACATTTGATTTCACATGGTGAAAATCTGTAGTGTTACAAACTACTTTCTGATATGTTTAAAACTGTTGTAAAATAGTATGCATGGGGATTGTTCACATCTTTCATGTCTGGACTCAAAGACTGTCTTGTACCTGCACCCAGACACTGTATCTTACACAGGCACCACTGTATTAAAATAAGCAGAAAGGAGGTTATGATAAATCTTATGAGCCAAATGCATAACAGAAGAAAACCATTAGTACACATGAAACTGTTCATAAGTACAAAATGTTTTACCCTCAACCTTTAATAAGTGTTCCTAGTTAAATTTAAAAAGTTACTTAAAGTCCAACTGAAAATAATATTTTTTGTCTGCTACAGCATACATGTCTGCTCTGTAAATCACATAACCTGTGTTTTCCTTTAAGAAAAAAATCAGAAACCAAAAGGTAAAAATTAGTGCTGTCACACGATCAAAATATTTAATCGCGATTAATCGCATTAATGTCATAGTTAACTCGCAATTAATCGCACATTTTTATCTATTCTAAATGTCCCTTGATTTCTTTTTGTCCCATTATTTTTCCTCATTTTAATGCTCTTATCAACATGGAAAAGTGGATCGGCTTGCTTTGTTTTTCAATAAAAACAACATTGGCATATACTGTAGTGTTCAACATCATCCATTGTAGCCTGGCTTTGACGAGGGGGCGGAGAATAGGCATCAGCTGTGTGCTTGGCCATCAAGTGGTATTTCAGACTGGACGTGCTGCGATGATAGCTCAGTTCACAACTACAAAACACTAGGGGTGGGCGATATGGGCAAAAAATAATATCTCATTATTTTGGGGGATTCTGGCGATAACGATAATCAGTCGATATCCTTTAAAATATGATTGGAAATGTCTGAGTTAGGGCTTGTGTCCACCAAACGCGTTTCCAGTGCTGAGAGCACTCAAAAACTCATTTTCCGAGCACCCAGCGGTGTTAAAAGTTGAACAGATTTCAACTTGAAGTGCTCTGAGCACTGCACTAAAAAAGTCTTTTCGAAACCAAACCATTTCCATGCCAGAGAGGTAGACCCACGTCTCGGCACTAAATCATCTGAAGTACCGGTAGCTTCAGGGACTGGAGGTGCTTGCATTTTCTCTCTACCATCACAATGCGCTGCTAAACTGTTGCAAGGAGGATGCTAGCGAGAGGTCATGTGATCACGTCATGTGATCACGTAGGCCCACTAGTCGTGTGACTGAATCCTGCCACGCTGTAGAGAGCGTTGCTGCACCGTGTATTAAGTGGATGTGAGGAGTTTCCGAGTGCGTTTCAATATTTTTGGCGAAGTAATTTAAATACTCGATAATGGAAATTTGCACATTGTCAAAACAACAATGACGATATTATCGCAAACGATATATATCGCCCACTTCTACAAAACACACAGATCACTTTGGTCTTGCCAATGGAACCCTTTGGCAACTTTTTAAAAGTAAACTTTCCATTCAGAATATTATTGGCATTCATTTCGGCGTCTCGCACTCGCCATCCACTCAAAACGTAACGTCTACTACTCTTAAACAAGTGTGTGCACCGTGCCTATTGTTTTGTTTCCGGTCTAGCTAGATCTGGTGTGTTGTTGTAGTTTTTATAACGTTACTAGTTGTTGCAACAGCATGTGAAAAAAACTACAAAGTGTGCTAGGCCAAAAAGAACGTTAATCTTGCGATAAAAAAATGTAGGCCGTTAAAATGGGTTTGCGTTAACGCCGTTAATAACGCGTTTAACTGACAGCACTAGTAAAAATGTATTACATGTTTTTGTTACATGATGGCGCCCCCTTGTTTTGCATTAAATTCACGGAATACTGTTCAGTTATCCATCTACGCAGATGGAGACTTTAATTCAATACAGCCAATTAAACCTTGCATAAAGCAGTAATATCAGCATCATAAACAGAGCAGAGACACGGAGCCAGACGACAGCCTGTTACACAAACACAAGGGCCGCAGCCTTTGAACATTAGCTCTTCCTCCTTCTAATCTAACCCCAGCTTGTTGAAGGAGCGACTAAACAAAAAAGGTGTGGTCTTTACTTACCACTAACAACACGCTATATGCCCATGATATGTAGGCTACAAGGCTGCATGTTTCTTTACTTTGTCTCTGGTTCCCTACAGTGTAACATCTACACTCTGGCAGCTCCTGTCAATCAAATACAGACACCAACACGCAACTGCAGCTGGCTGAATCAAAAAGAAATTAATACATTTAAAAGACACAAAAGTGATGACTTAATGTGATTTCAGTTGGACTTTAAGCAGGTTTCAATGAACTGAGCCTATTGTGTGAAAAATAGAGGCTCGAAGGGCAAAAACAACATTTCAGATAACAAATTAACAATGCAAAATACAAAACATCACAACAGAAAAACAGATTTAACAACTCACAAATCAACATAATAGAAAAACAAAACATTTCAGAAAAAAACTGAAAAGAAAGGTGCCTACTATCTTTGTCATTCTTGTCATTGATTGGTTGGCTAATATGTTACAGGTTGTCATACTTCCTTCGCACATGGATTTTGGGGTTATTGGGTTGACACCCTGATTCTTCCGAAAGACTTAATAGTAGGTACACACCCTTTCCAGAATTTTCTGAAATTTTGTATTTTCTCTTTTGTCAATTTGAGTTGTGAATTATCATGTTTTCCTGTTGTGTAGTTTTCTGTAAAAGCTGTTGTATTTTTTTACTTTGTTCGGTTCTTTAGTTAATGGTGGTTGTGTTTTGCACTTCGGGCCAAACTAGTAATAAATCAATCTCAAGTAATGTGTGACTAAGAAATTATATCCTGATATTTTATTATTTACATCCTCCTGTATAAAAATATGATTCAGTTGCTTCAAACAGAGGCTAAGGCGAAGCTGAAACAAAAGCCTGCTGCTAGAGAGCAGTGCTATGAGAAAAAGTATCAGAAGAAAATCATTGAGCCATTTGCCATAAGCCCTGTTAGCTTGCTTTAAACCTGACTGAATGTTTAGGCAAACTTAACCCTTTATAACAATGTAATTACTGTGTAATTAACAGTGAATTGACACGTTGTGATGTAGTTGGGGATTTACATAAAAAAATCATTGAGATTTTATTTTCAGGTGATAATGTAATGAACAGAGAAAATGCCTCACTCGAAGCAGGAAAAATTTATTAAAATCTGCTGATGTAATATACTCTGGATAATGCAATTACATCCCATTATGACATGAACCAGCATTTAAGAAGGTTGACATCTAAATCAAATATAGATATATAACATATTTTGCATCAAAGAAATGTTGTAATTTGAGTAATCTCAACATGTAAAAGTTCACTTTTGAATTAACAATTGACGGTTGATGCAGTAATGCTAAAAAAGGCTATGACTAGAGAGGCCATGGCTGTTATTCTGTTTGTCTTTTTTCCAGTGATCATGGAATAAGTATTTCGGGATCTCAAACTGACTGAAGTTTGTTTGGACTGACAATGTATCTGTGGCCACCAATGTATGACTATGACAGTTCACTTATTTTACAATGTGGTGGCCTTAGATTAGATGTAAAGACTTATGGCTAATGATGGCTATTAATTACAGATGATGAGAAGGATTTTGTGCATTTGGATTATTATCGTGAAAAGACATTCTTGTGGAATTATTTTATGACCAATGACAACAAGGTCTTTGCGTCAACATGAGATCACAAAACAATTATTCTGTGGTCAGCAGAAAAGAAAATATATACCAAAGGCTATACCAATGCTCTCTTATGCACAATAATGGGATGTGAACTATTACATTAACATATTTTAAAGTATATTACTATAATATATTAACATTAGTATTGTACATTAGCCAGCCATTATCACATTATCAAATGCTGAAATAGGCGCTATGCCACTGATAGTGTGTGTGCGTGCACATGCATGCATGTCTATGGGTAAGCATTAGTAACCAGCCTCCCCGGCATGCGCTGTCACCCTACAGGCAGCACTAAAGAAGCAAGATCTCTCAGCCAATCACAGCCAATGCAGAACACAGCAGCTGCAGCCAACCAAAGATGAAGACACAGTATCCTAAACTCTTACCCCAGTCATTAATCCAGCTAAACCTGAATAATGTGTGTCTTTTAAATATAAAAAAACAGTGAGTGTGAAACCATCAGGGCCATATAAATCCACATGGATAAATAAAGGCAAGTGTTCTTCCTTTTTTCATTTAGCTTTCAGGACTGGGGGTTTACCAGGTGAATTCAGGGGGGATTGTGGATTTTACCTGGCTTATCAGGGTCTATTTTAAGCTAAGTGGAGGAGGTCCTAATGATGTATAGGAGCGGATCTATTCCTAGCAGGGATCCTACACAGTTTGGATTTCAAAGTGTAGTAGAAAGGCCTCTGAAAAGGCACTTAGATCACATAATGCCAAAACTCTCCAGTGAATCTCTCCAGTTTTTTATGGTAGTGGGTCCTCTCCAGTTGGGTCAGCCACCCAAACTTCTGAATATTGGGGAAATCACTTCTGTGGTATGTCTGTCAGAGTGACACTGTTGTTGTTGTTGTGTATTACCTGTCAAAGATGGCTCCAACACCTGCACTATGAGCACTGTTCCTGTGGACATGCAGGCCGGTGGCCAGTAAAATCCCGTCCTTCACCGAGATGGAACGATGGGAGAATGATGCAATCAGGAGTTCATTCCAGCCTGTTGGTGTTGGAGTTGGTGTCTCAATATTTCATGTCAAAATGTGTAAATATCCCCCATGTAACAGCTGGATTTTCTTAAATTATGGTCCTATATGAAAAAAGGCAAAGGTCTCTCACATATTTCCTGACAATATACATTTAATCCACTTCCAATTTGGTGAGAGAGGCACTGATTTAAAACTACAGTTGTCGGAGGTGTAAAAGATTGCATATGCAATTTAATAACAGCGTCTAATAGTGTCTAATGTCTAACAGTGTGTAATGTTTTGCACCCTCATTTTCATACACAAGGGACCCTAAATGATGATTATTGTTGTATAATAGTGTTAGAGAATATGATGGAGCGGCACAAAACCCTGAATAGTCTGATTGTATGAGGCTAAACATACTCTCATTTTACATTGACAGACCATACGCACTTACTTTCCCTTTATTTTCATGATTTGCAAGTGCAAGTTAAAACTCTGAAGCCACCGTCAAGAAGGGAAGATTCATTAAACTGTGAGCTTACCTGCACGTAGCAAAATGACCTGGTCATCCAGTGGCAGCTCAGAGAAGTGTGGGATCCTCTTGGCCCACTCCACAAGGGTGAAGAGCTGCTTGTCTGCTGCCTGACAGATGTTGGTGACGGGGTCGTTGGGCTGAAGAAAGCAGATTTAGAGAATTGTTGGTAATTATTTCATCAAATAGGACACCACAATATTCACACCAACAGCCTGTGAAAATTGTTAAACTATGAACAAACAAGATGAATTATATCTCAATAAAGTCAACAAAGATGGGAATCTCATATGTTCAATATTCCAGCAACTAGACTACTCACAGAACTACCGCCTGAACTTCCATCAGCATGAAGCTCTGTCTTCTGCTCTACAGCCATCTCAGCTTCCAAAATCTTCTCCACTGGCATCTCCTCGTTCACCGCACTGGTAGACTCCACCTCACCGTCTCGTTCCTTGTTCCTCTGCCGCTCCTCTTGGACAGCTGCAGGATGGGGGTTTGGGGTGCACAGAAGGGAGCACAGAAGAAAAACAATGAAGGCCAAGAAAGGTGAGGAAGGGAGAAAGAACAAAAAAAGGAGAAAATGGGTGGGTGCAAAGGATAGGTAAGGACAGGCAATGGTAAAGAACATAAGACATAAATAAAGACAAAAGAAGAGAACGAGTAGTGGAAAATCAAATGACAGACAGGTGTGCCACAAGACAACAGAATGGAAGTAGAAGTAGAATTAGAAATTAACAGAAAATGTGTGGACAATGAAGAGGACAAATGAGGGAAAGTGGTAAAGGGTTGATATATACAAATAAAGAAGCAAAAAGAATAGGGAAAGATAAAAGGGTAAAACCAAATTGAGATTGTGAAATAAATGTGTAAAACAATTGGAAAGAAAAGAGACACAGATATGTACAATTCATGATCAATTCAAAGTCTCTCATACAGTCTTTCATACTTCTTTCAGGCCGTCTACCAAAGCCTAAATGGTCTATGTAATGACCATATAAGAAATTCACAATATAAATTATTACAAGTATATTACAGTTATTCTGAAAGTAGGCATTTTGGACAGATTTAATTTTTCATTGTCAGGAAATCTTTCTCTTCTGCCAGAACTAAATTTCACTTAATCCCTTACCCAGATTAAGGAAACTAGGTTTCTTGTTTTCATGAAGTTCAAGAAATCAAGTTATTGCAGAAAGGCGACAGCAATCAGGTTTATTTAGGTGCTTGTAAATCCAATGAATACAACTGTACAATCACACTGCATTTTACCTTTTCTTGAGGTCCTAAAGAAGCTCGCATGTAACAATATATGGATGGATACCAAGGCAAAGTTCTTGTATGTGATACTTGGCAATAAACCTGATTCTGATGGAACGTTTTCACTTCAGATTAACTGTGTGGGTTTGTTTATACACAGTACTCCAATTTTATGGAACCAAAGATAATTGGACAAATTGAAAAAAACATAATTAGTCATCATTTTTTATATTTTGTTCCAAATCATTTGCAGTCAAAGACTGCCAAAAGTCTACCACCCACACACATCAGTAGAAACAGACTGAGGTCACGTGACTGGGTCAGTCAAGAACATCCCACTGTTAGGCCCTACAACTGTCTTGCTCCATTGTCTTCAAATCACACATAGGTTGTCACTGTCCAAATATGTACAGACAGCACTGAATTGCCCAACAGTCTCATCAAATTGCCATTTTCCAGAAATATTTGTAAATGAATTTGTTCTGTGTATTATTTTATTGTTTTTACCATTTGTTGAATAGCAGCAAACAGAATTTGTGCTACAAAAACAGCGTGTATCAACTGTTTTAACAAAACCTTTCTCAAGCAAAAATATTTTTATGATGAATTAAACAATCATTAACATGTCATGCTTAAATCTACTTGATATCACTATTGATCTGCATCATTCACTGTGTCTGAATGTGATACAGAAAAGAAAAAAGGCACACCAGTGGTCACAAATTTTGAAAAGTAGGCTTGTGACTGAAAGCTACCACAATGCAAGACTAGCTTGAAAAACCTGGGTGGGAAATGTAATGGAAAAGTATCCTTTCTCTATTTCAAGCAACAAAGTATTCTTAAACAAGGAAATTAATGTTCCTGAACAGAAGTGGAACTGCCCTGTGTCTGACTGTAGTAACTGTGACCTTACTGGGCAGCACGAAGGGGGGAATAAGCAATAAGTAACTTTAAAGTAAAGTAGGATGATGATTAAAAGAAGTGTGCATACTCAGCAACATTTCCAGAATCTATAAAGGTTAAAAAAACATGGTGGAATGATTCAAGGCTGACACTCGTCCACCTCTGAGCACTGGCAACAAACTATGGAAAAACATCTTAAACAAGCTCCTTTTAATAGATATGCAATGTAATATTTATCTGCTTTTCGCTCACTCATACAGACACAGACACACACCCCTCCCTCCCTCTTGTCCTTACATCTGTCGTTCATCTTGGCCACTACAGAAGGAGGGAGGGGGGGAGAGAGAGAACGAGAGGAAACAAAAAGAGGAAGAGAGGGGGAAAGGGGGTTAGTGTTTACAAGGCTTACCCACCCCCATCTCCCTCTCTACCACTCTGTACTCGTTCTTTCTATCCCCTATTGTACAAATATTACTAAATTGGAAATTGCACAGTAAAAATATCAACACTAATACCTTAATTAAGTGATGCATTTATGACTAATTATAGATTAGGTATGAGATCCCATTTAAATTAGATTAAGGATTTACAGGTTGAGGCAGATTACAGTAGAAAGTACCTGCCACAGAAAGCAGATGCCTTGAATATTCCTTTCATCTGCATTAACCTAAAACTCCATTATACAGTGATCAATATAGTACAGTGACCACACATCTCAGCACATACAGTTACGATCAAACTGATTAAAGTAGCATCGTACTGTGCGGGGGAATTTAGTCCTGATCTAACAATCTAATATGAGAGAGCACAGTATGCAGTACCTAAACTGCTCAACTCTAAGAGACTTAGCAACAGATAATCTCAGACTGACTGGCTTAACATGGATCTAACGTGATTTTCGATGTTAAGACACTTGTACAATGCAGAATACAGATCAGTAGTAGTTTGTAAGTGTGTATGTTTTAATTTAAATCACTTTGAGCATTACATGATTAAAAATGAGCTATATGAGTTCATCTGGTTAAAAGTGTTACAGTTTAATAGCTGCCAAAGAGACCACACTGGAGTTTGGGCTTTTTCATTAGTACAAATCATGGGATGTTAATACTGTGGCTGATGGCCACCTGAAAACAAACACCTGGTAAATGTGACGTTGTTATGTGATACTTCCAGACTATGTGTTGACAAGGATTCCTTTTACACACCATTACACAGTGCTTATAAAAAGTGTTTAACCCACTTTGACTTTTCATGGTTTATTGTCTATCAACGCTGTGGATGTAATGAAGACTTTTGATACCGATTAAAAGCAAAAACACTCTTAAATGTCAAAAAAAAAAAAGAAAAGAAAAGAAGACAAAAGTATAACACGCAAAGTGGCAGTGGAATAGCTTTTATGTTCAATACATTTGACTGACATTCAATGGATTATAGAACACTGAGGGCCGCAAAGTATACACTAGTTGTGTCCTCCAGTTCTGGGCAAAAGAAGGCTGCCATTTCTTAAACGCATCTGAAGGGGCCTTTAGAAAGGGAGACCCTTAATGTTGTGTCCAGCACTGAAGTGTTGAGTTGAAACGAGGCAGCCCTTGAGCTGGGGAAACAGCCAGTGTGTTGGTAGGAGACAAAGTTTAGATTTTCGTTTGATTCGTTAAATAATTATCTTTATTGAGTCGGTCAAACAAAGCAAATGTGCCATTTTTAAAGGAGAATAATTTCTTCCAGGTCTTGAAAAGAGAAATTAACCAATCAATCAATATCATCAGAAATGAGTGTTAGAATAGGAGCTTAACATATTTGTTTTTTCCTCCCCAACTACTGTCGGATACTCTTAAAGTCTTAAAAGATTTGGAATGGATATCTCATGATTGCCTAATTTGCTATGGACCTTCTTCTTTGTGTCCTTAATAAAGCCATTATTATTATTATATTAATATGTGTTACTCTATGTCTAGATCAAACGCTTAACCGTCTATCCATAACAAATGCACCATAGCTTGATGATGATTAACCGATTTTATAAAAATCGAGTTTTAAGAAATCTTTGTAAGAGCTTTCTGTCAGCTAATAGCCATCTTCATAAAATGTATCAAATAAAATGGCCATTAAAACCAAAATTAAATAATTTGTTTAAATGCATTTTGTGCATTTAAACGTGGAATAGTGTGTGAAAAGGTGAAATGGCCTCCTTTTTAGGAGTCATGAGCAGAAGAGGCTGAGTACCAGCCATGTACAGGGTGACAAGTGCCCCTGCTTGCTCACCTTCTCTCTTCATGCCCATGGCCAGGCACTTCTGGTAGCGGCAGTACTGGCAGCGGTTTCTCTGTCTCTTATCCACCATACAGTCTTTATTGTCCCGACAGGTGTAGCTCAGGTCTTTGCGCACTGTCCGCTTGAAGAAGCCTTTACAGCCCTCACAGCTGTAGACACCATAGTGCTTACCTGTAGGGTGTGGGAAGGAGGAAGGAAAAGGAGATGACAATTTGTTTCAAGTCTGACATTTTACAGATCTCAGGGCTTCTGAACTGTTTACATTGTTCAGCATAACTCAAAGGCAAGGCACAGAAAATGAGAATTGTATTGAAGTTGTCTTGTCACCAGAGGATCTGTCTCCACAGATGGAACAAAGGCGTTTCTGGGATAGCATCGGCCCTGGACTGTGGGACGACAGCTGTTTCAAGCCCAACGGAGGTTTCACATCATCAGAGCTGCTCACTGCATGGAGCCCTGACATGGAGACTGTTGAGTTGATCTGAAAGAACAACAGAGGAGAAGGTGAACACAATGATTACAAGGCTTGTTAGATGAATTTCATGATTCGTTTTGTACTCCTGTAAGAATCTATGAGACACGATGAACATTGTCAGTAAGACCACACAAAAAAACACCAGATCCCAATAAGCCAGATCACAGTTGTTTCTGGTTAAACAAAAGGTCTTTGTTTTCAGACACTTAGAATATCAATCTGAACCTGTCAGTGATATAAACAAGCACTTTTAGTGGACGTACTCTGACAGCCTCATTTGTCTTAGGAATAAGGTTAGCTTAAGTTGTGGCCATTGCAGCCCTTTTCACAAATATTTTCACAGCTAGCCCTGTGAATTGTTTATTTCAACCAAACCAGCGCTGGTGATTGTTGGAAAGATAAACAAAGACGGTTTTGGTGAGTTTTATTTTATTTTATCAATTTTTTATTTCCAGAAAATAAAAGTCTGATATTGTTCAAGGGGCTAATTTTTACTTTCTACTGCAACTGACATGAGAATCTTTGCCTGTAAGAGTGCTAATGCAAATTTCTAGGCATTCTTGCACTGTATATCTTTTTTACCCTAAAAATATAAAAAAATAAGAAAAGTCGTATTGACACTGTCTACACAGTGGCTAAATCTCAAAACTGTACTAAAACATAGAAAACAAATTAAATCGGACTCGTGACAGAACAGAAAAACAACTGCAAGTCCTCTGTAAGTCCTCTCTTACCTGCGGACTGCTAATGGGGCCGTAACCCACCGATGGCGTGCCAGGTAGGCATGGCGAGCCCAGCGAAGAACTGATGACGGAAAAGGGGGAGCCGATGCTACTGATGGGGCTGTTGACTCCGGAGGTGGTGATGGGAGGCAGGGAGGTCATGGAAGCTGCAGCTGAGGGAACCAGCGGAGGCGAGCGCTGGCCCGATGGTGGGGAGGACACAGACGAGCTGTCTGGGCTGCGGGAATCTGATGAGAGATAGCAAGAGGGAGAATATGAAAATAACTCATGTAGTCATTATTATAAAAAAGGCTGAGCTTATTAATAGAAGTGATATAGGTGTGTTTTTAGCAGGATTGTTTTACTTTATTCTCACAGTTAAAGACAAATATGGTAGTTACAAATGGTACAATAATAATGGCCTGGAACAGATTAAAGTGGATATACAGCCAGTTGCTAGCCTTGCTGCTTTCCTGTTCTTTTTGTGTTTAATTTTTAACAAAAGAAACTGTGGATCATCAGGTCCCTCTTGGCCAATGGGGTCAATTTCTTGTGACGTAAATCAAATATCGCAGGTTTGCGCCAATTTTAATGCATTTTACATGAAAACAATAAAAAACGGTATGGTAACGGTAACTGACAACTTAACTGTACCGCTGTCTCACCTCTAGTGAGGTTAATGAAAATATTGGTACACATTAAACACACTCATTACATCCTCATGGTGTGCCTAGTGAAAATGCAACAGCAGAGGGATTATCTACATTTCTCAGGATTTATTATCAGTTTTCACACAGCACCTGACATGATGTTTACCTGAGATTTAGGTGACTGAAGAGGATGAACTTTATTTCAGTTATATGAAAATATTTCATGGCTCTGTGATCTGAATCTGGTGGGACTTTTGTCCCTTCTTGCTTCAGATTTATTGAAAGATTAAATAATAGTCTTGAACTTAAAATGTCTATAAATACTATTTTAATTCGCACATTTCTCCTTATAAATCGATATCTGACAGTGGTACAACTCCACCTCTGTTTTTTTTTAATAAGCACAACACAAGGAATACTGACTTTAACATACACAGTAAGGTGTGTGTGTAGAGACTCTTGGGTAGCTGAACAAGTCGAGTATGGCACCAATTTTCCTGGGGTAGTAGGAATAAAGGTTCAAAGTCTACTGGTGCACCGTTGCTACATTGCTCTCATGTTACTGTAGGTGTTTTGGGTCAAGAAGATAAATAAACACCAGGCCAAACAGTGAACTCCATATCATCCTTAGAGCACGTTTTGGTAGCAAACGTCCTTAAGACAGTCACAGTAACAAACAGTTAGATTAAGGTGTTACTGTGTTTTAAATAAAATATAGAATTGGGGTGTTTCTCTTTTTTTTAATGGGGCACCATTTAAATCTATTGTAGTATAAGCTGTATATTACAATACACCTGCCATGCTGAAAGGGGACAATGATAACACACATAAGAAACTGCATTTCAAATCATCAAAATTTAAATAAAATATTAAAATACACTTTGCTTTAGCCGGATGGTGGGGGGGTAACTTGGTTGACTGACTCTGACTTAGTGCAAATGATTGTATGCTCTGGAAGACAGGGGGTTATACGTCAGCTATAACACCTGTACTAAAAGACTTAAACACTCTTTATTTCATCATATACCTTTCATAGGCCTGAACTGAGTAATAAGTATAAAGTTGTATCAACAAATATCAACATCAGTTTAAAAGGTGCAACGTTTGTTAGACATTCATGTTGTTTCACTGCTGATCACAAAATCCGTGCAGTTATTTTCTCACCTCTACTGTCTCCCATGATGGTGGTTGGGTCACCGGGGCTGGCTGGCAGCAACACACCGATGTGCTTCCGTCCCAAACAGCCCGCTATCAAACTCTAGACCGCGGACTGAGGCCCGGGCCGGAGTTGTTTTGGGAAACCAAAAACGGGTCTGAAATTCCAACACAAGAAGAGCTCCGCATTAGATGAACTGTGTGACACAGAGAAAGCCCATTTAGTCACGACGGTGTAAAATAAAACGAATACGTTTAAAGCCCATGGAAGAGGTTATGAGCTGTGTGTGTGCTTTTTAATAGAAATCTGTGTATCTGATGGATTTATGGTCATTTTAATGTCACGTTACAGCTGCTCAGCTGATGCCAGGTCTGAGCAAACACACTGACGTTAGCCTGTCTAATAAACACTATATCGATACCAAACACAGGTTATATAATGCTGGTTTAACGGAGTGAAGAAAGCGTCTTATTCCAGTATATATATAGAGATAGAGAGATAGATAGATAGAGAGATAGATAGAGATAGAGAGACCAGACAAATGGCAACAAACCACCGCTAACGTTAGCCATCGCATAGCTCGTAAACTAGCCAGCTAACGTTGCTACCGAGGAGCCTCCTTTTAATATGAAGCCTTTATCGCATATCTCATCAATGCATTAAAAGAGTGCGGGTATTTCACGTTGTTGAAATCATGCAATGTCAGGCTGGCAAAAACAAGATCAACCCTACAGCTAACTACGTTTAGCCACATCACCTAGCTGGCAAGCTAGTTAGCCCCAAAAGCATCGCAGGAGAGCCAGAGAACAAAAACAAACCAGTTTAGGACTGGTTGTTCCACCTCTATCTGGTTCTCCATGTCACACACTAGCTAACAGTTATACACATATATATTCAGTACAGATAAATACGGATTACTGACGGTTTAGCGGCACAGCTTCTTCGCATGAAAGATGTGGCGACTAGGCCCCGTGTGTGTCTGTTTCTCCCCCCACTTTGCCTCGTAGTCAACCCTCCCTCCCCCTGCAAGGATGAAAACATGATGATGGTGGAGGATTTGGCTTAGTGCTCCCTTACAGTTGCACATTGGCTCGGAAACCCCTGCAACACACTGCAGCCTGACTTTCTCAGGGCAGGAGAAGGGTTGTGTGGTTATGTTGCGCCTCACATGTCACTGAGTGAGAGAGAGGCAGCCAGTGCAGGAGGTCAGGAGGTCAAGACAAGTTCAGCTCAGTATGTCAATTGCTGAGAAGGTTATTGTCGGGCACTGGTGCATTTGGTGGGCACTGGTGCATTTGGTGGACCTGCTGCATCGGAAAACATATCAGTGTTTCAATCCTGCAAATATGATCTCTTCACTTTATTATCATATGTGGTGTTTTTTTTTATTTTTTATGATAGTCCAGACTTGTAACTGCAAAAGGTAAGAGCATGTTCTTTCTTTGTGGCAATATCAAGCAAAAGCAACATGTGGGAATCAGAATCAACTTTTATTGGCCAAGTATTGGCTCACAAGGAATGTGTTTGCAGGTTTTTTCACTGCTATCAATTTTCAGAATAAACCCAGCCCTATTATTTATATACAGGTAGGGGGAAATATAGATGTGTAATAAGCAATAATGAACAACAACATACAATCTCTACAAGTCAAACTGTTTCTGTAAGTTGTAAACATGAAGAGTACAGAGTATAGATATATTATATAGTACAGCTATTGAATGATTCATGTAATAGATTACTTTTTATACATGAAGTAGGTGGTTGTGTATTTTACGTGTCTATGCAGTATAAACAAGGTGTTTAGATTATCATGTGACAATGATGATGATGACATATGCATGTTAAATGTAATTTGTAGGTACAGTGGATGTTTTAGTGTTATATCGGGTTATTGTATGGGGATTGTTTTGTGCCATAATATGACAGTCCATCAGGAGTTTCAGGCTGACAGTCGATGGTTCGTAGGTCACTGTATTTATCTTGTAACACCTTGAAAAATATCTTCACATTTTACAAAAAAAATCACACTCAAATATGTGCATAATGATATATGATGCATTCAATGTAAGGATACTGGCAATATAGCACAACATATTCAGCTGTGTGCATGGGACCAGAAATACTATATCATACATCATGTTGTGCCACCCGAACAGTAGATTAAGAGTTATGACAGATAATGCACCAGTTTCTATGAGAGCACCTGTAAAATAAAAGATTCCCCAGAGATATGGAAAAGGGAAGAAAACCTAAAAAACTTTATTGTTTAAGTTTTTATCAAAGAATCAACACAATGTTATCCATCTCTCTCTTCTTGCTATGGACTGTCTTGTTTTTTCTACTGTTTAGTTTATCCAAATATTTAATATTATTACTCATTATTTTGCAACTTTATATGAATTGCAATTGTGTTGCTTCCCTTATCAGGAGGGTTAGACAACGAGCATTTTCATCACCAATGAGGAGTATAGTAATAATCAAAAACATAAGAATATAGTCAAGTCCTTCTTGCATCACCAGTTGATATGAAAACTAATATTCAACTTAAAAATTAATAAAAGCTTTAACTACTGTTAAGAGCGATAAGCTTTGTATCATGAGCCAGCAGTTTGTTCTCAATGAATTCCAGTTGCACACCCACTACCTTGAGCGTTTTTTGTTTGTATTGATACAGAAACAATTTGCAATGAGGTATTACAATATAATTCTGTGTTACTAACCTAGTTAGTTGGGGGAAAAAAGTATTTTGACCATAACATCTTTCATGATTAGGGGGTTGTTCCTTTCCACCTCCTGTGGTTGAACCGCGCAGGTTTTTTGATGCTTTATCACCCTCAAGGGGGCTAAAATGGCATTACATAAACCTCATAGACCCTAATTTGTTTTTCCTATCTAATTCCTATCTAAGTAACCATACACAATTGTTAAAGATATTTAACTTTGCATTCAGTCCACTACTTTCCAAATAAAACTTTTTACATCAGCCGTTTCTAGAGATATGTAATTAATTGTCCACTTTTATTTTATGTTAGATTGTTGTTTAAGTTGATTCACTGATTAAGATAACAGATTGTGGAATTTACCTCGTAAGGTTTTTTTCTTTTACATTATGATAGGCCCATTAACGAACAGGCAAAGTAATTAAGCAGTAGGATGTAAAAGCTGAAAATTGCAGGTTGAAAAAAGTCTCCTAAAAATAGAGCAAGTTTCAGCTTTTTCATTTTTAACCATCCAAAACACCAAAACTGTTTTTGAAAGTTTATTTTTTATTATTTTAACCTGCAATATGACAACAATATTAATGACCACAGACACACACATTACATTACATGATAAGTATAAAATACACACACATGCAACAGTTATGAGCCTGCATTCAGTGGTTGAGCATTTCATTTTCATTTCATCCCTGTTTTCTGTTTCTCCCTCATGTGTCTCAGTCTTTGGACAGTAACACATTTGTATATTATTTTGACTCTGTACTCCTCCACACTAAATATTAAATTAAGGTGTATTTTGCATCCATATCAAACTACATGTTTTTGAATTGTTTGCCTTTGAGGGACCAAATTAATTGAACATTTTGCATGAACTTTAAGTCATCATAATTAATATTGCAGTGGTTAATCCTTTGCAGTCAATTTCCCCAAAATTTAATATAAAAAGGGATATTACTGATACATTAATTATCCCAAATGAACATAAACACCTACAAATTAAACCTGAAAGTCAGCCCTTTAACCTGATACTCAGTGTTTCATTTCAAATCCATTGTGCTGGACTACAGAGACAAAGCCATGCAAATATGTCACTGTCCAAATATTTTAACCTGGACTGTATGTGCATGTGTGACTACGTGTGTGTGAGTGCTGTGTGAGGGATTAGCCTCAGTGTGTGTCCACCAGTGATTAGCCTGGTCAGTGGGCCTGTTGTGCATTCACTCAGGCCATTAGCATATTAATGCAGCCTCGCTCTTGATCTCCCTCCCACCCTCTGTCTCCCGCTCTCTCTCTCCCTCACTCTTTCTCTTTCTCTATACGTATTTCCCAGACTGAGTTGTCGCTTCCTGCAGCTTCAATCTATAAATATCACCAATTTACGCCACTCGTGCTGTGAAGCAGTGGACTATTTCGCCACACAAATTTCAAGGAGCCTGGTCTTCTTTTCCCTCCAAAAATGTCCTCTTGTACTCATCTATGTCCTCTCTCTCTCAGTCAGATCTTTGCCTTCTTTTTCTATCTTGCTCACCGTCTCACTCCCTCTCTCACAACCTCATTCAAATCCTTTACTTTCTCTCATTTTCCCTTTTCTTTCTCCAAGTCTGGCCTCCTGAACTTTGCCAAACACAGGAAAAAACACACAGAGGCAAATTCACAGGGGCAAACACAGAGAGGGTAAGTACACACACAGACACACACACACACACACACACACACACACACACACACACACACACACACACACACACACACACACACACCTCCCTCCCCACATTCACTCTCCCTTTCTGTCACTCTCACCCCTTCTACTGCAAATTTAGCAAGACCCTCTCTAGACGCCGGTGCTGAAGTGCGAACCGGACACATTCAACTGTACTTAACATGGTGAGAGCTATTCAGTCCTTTCTGCTCCACAGACAGACTCTAACCCCCTTTCCAAAATGGGACACCCCTGATCTGCTGTGCCGGGCTTGAATGAGTGTTAGGCTTTGCACCTGAGCAGAAGAAATTTTCAAAAAAGTAAAACATAAATGGCATTGGCAGTTGGATTATTTGTTCGTTTCCTTTCTGGATATTTAAGCATCAAGTCAATTAAAATACTTGTTGAAACTCACATTTTCACACCAGTGTGAAAGATAAAGTTTACAATAACTTTTAGGTTTTGGGAAAAATTTGATTAGTCATGAAATATGTGAAGGTTTCTGTTTTAGAATTGGACATTGAGCAATTTGTGTTGTATGAATTGCCAAATAAATTAATTGACTTCCTCTTCACTTCCCTTTTGGCTGCTGTCCACCTGCTGTCTCTGTTTGGTGCCATTACTTTTCAAACCAATGATGATGTTAATTATTCACCAGCCTGTCTTGTAATCCATGACTGGCCTGTAAAAGGAACACTTCCCTAAGCTTTTCACTGTCCACCTGAGTTGACCTGAAGAGCAGGAATTTTAATTTTACATGTTCTGTTACAAGTTAAAGCAGACAGCTTGTACAGGCCCAATCTGAAACTATTCTGGTTTTGTTTGGAATAAAGTAAAGCTGACCTCCAAAAATGTTGAGAGAGGTTCTTACAGGCTTTACATTTACATAAACACACACTCTCCCTTATTCAATATGTCCCTCTCTCTTTCCCTCTCTCTGTTTGTCTTTCAGTGTCTCTCGCTCATCCACCCACAAAGCCACTGAGTTTTATACCATCCATTGTGGTCGATCCCTCGCTGATTTTCAGAGGTCAGGGGCGTGATGTCCATCCACAACTCCTGGTTTCACAAAGGCAGACGCAAGAATTGCGTTTGGACAATCAGCTCCGGACCTCCATCCTTCTCGAGGCCATCAGTATGTTCACACTCACATGCAGATGGATGATCAGGTGGATAGCCTGGTTCAATGGCTGTCGACTTAAGGTTACTGAAGTCATTGGTGCAATTCCATCCAAATATCACTTCCTCCATTTGCTGAAGCTCAGTTTCATAATCGCATTTGACCCCCAGCTTGCCTCAGGTCAGTGCCTATGGATGGACAAGAAGGAAAGGATGGTCAGACTAGAACAGAGGAATGAGCGGGAAGGCAAAGAGAAAGGAAGAGGAGAAAGGAGAGAGGGAGAAAGCTCTAACTCATGCTTGTCCTCTGTGTGGGTGACACCATGATGAACGAAGGGGTCACCACCCGGGGGCAGGCCCGTCCAAAAGGAGCCGGCAATGTGACCCTGTACAAAAGAAGAAGTGGGTCCCCCAACGGTCACACGGATCAAAGAAGACAAAAGCCTGAGATGATAACTCAGCGCAGCAGTAGAGCGCATTATTATGAGACGCATGAGGAGCAGAGGTAGTAAATTTAACTGAGTTGGAGGCAGGAGGGTGGAGGGGGGGAGAGAAAAAAACCTGAAAATGAAAAAGTAAAGCCCTAATCTGATTTGCTGTACACAACATTTTATCTTTATCTGATTCGCTCTGTGAGGTGTTTTCTCTTTCTGTGGGAGCCCGTCTTTATCCAAATGATGTGGTCTTTGGTGAGGCCTGGCCTATTCATGGGAACCCCATGTGCTGCGTGCCCACCATTGAGGTGCAGAGCAGCATGGCCACAAAGGATGGCAGCGTTTCAGAGGGTCCTTTCCTTACAGTTAAAGTCTCTGTTCAGAACAAAGTTTACACTTAAATCACACAAAAGTCCATCACATAGTTTAAAAAGTGAAAAAAGAAAAAAGACTTAACTGTTATCTTAATACTTAAATACAAGTATGTGTTTATATTTTAATAATCAGTAAACTGGACATTTGACTTTGCTTTTTAGATGGAACATGGAAGTAAATATGTTCAGTCATGAATGCCAATGAGACATGGTTGGAAAGTTTTATAATAGATAAACTTTGCAATAAAGTTTACTAGCCCTGTTTAAAACCCGTATTAAAAACAGCTTTATTATCTATTTCAAGCTAAAATAGTATGCTAAGTTTTTCTGACAAAAACCCCATAACAGGTCCCTTTTCATCCCAACTGGCTGTGATCATGCTGGTCTTACAAGAGGCCTAAAGGGCTCAACTCATCTGGTTTACACTTTAGGTACTGCTACTGCACAGACTATTGGATCCCATTTCAAAAAGATTTGTCCTGTTGAAAAGTGAAAAAAGGTTGTAATACCTTTAAATCAGTTAATAAATATCATCTCTAAGCAAACAAAAACAAGAAAAAGACAAGAAGACAAAAGCGCAGCAGTGCCCAGTATTTGGACCCTTTGGGGCCTAAAATCTGGATCAAGAATTACTGCAAAAAGCACGTGATAAAGTCCCTCTCAGCCACAGAGGATTCATCCTTACATGTGCGACAGACATCCTCGCCTTTCATTCTTCCTCCCTCAGTTCTGGGTCGAGTTTTAGCTGCATCGTTGTCGACGTCTGACCGCACTTGTCCTACTTCTCCATCTTTCACTCTCTCCGCCTCTGCTTCCTCTGATCCTGCGTCCTTCTCCCTCTCCTTCTTCAACCCTTTCTGTCCGGCCCTCCCTCCGCCTTTACATTTCCTTCGCCCTCTCTCTCTCTCAATTTCCCCGCCCTCTTTCACTCTCTCTCTCTCTCTCTCTTTCTCTCATTCCCTGTCTCTCGCTCTCTTCCTCTCCTCATTTCATGCAGCGCTGGGGTTACCTAAGAGACTGGGCCTCAATGGAGAAAATCTCCTTTGGTACAATGAACTGGGCGAGAGGCAGAGGGAAGAGGGGGGGAGAGAAAGGGGAGGGGGGAGGCAGGGTAGGATAAGGGGGTGTTGGACACAGGAGGGGAGGGAAGGGTGAGGGGGGGTAGTGAAACTAGAGGGAAAGATAGTGGGATGCAGATGCATGCAGGGATGGAAGGGGGATACGAAATCCCAAAAATTGAATAAGTGGCTTCGCTTGTGTGATTTCGCCTCAATGGTCAGTCTTTTGGCGGTTGCCTGTGGTGCCCCCCCCCGCCAACTGCTCCCCAGTCAGCCCAGTTGGTCTAATTAAAAACACACACACACACATACACATTTATTTAAAGTAAATATTTTCATGAAATCTCAATAAAAGTACGTCAAGACAATAAAGCCATCTTTCCTTAATTGAATAATGAAATTAATAAAAGTTTTGCTTAAACTGCTTAAACTGCTTAAGACAAAGTTGAATCCTAATATCCATGAGATGGGAGACCTCCGTTGTGTCACTGGGCGCCATTTTGTTTGTTTACTTGTTTGTTTGCTCTCTGCGGGGAGTGCAAGATGAGACCCAGAGGATCAGAGCTCTCTTTACAAAGACAAGTGTGTTTCGACAGTGTAAACCTTCTCTTCCTCTGCACGGTGCGGACCCCCATTCAGCACTAGTAATTACACTATCCCCCTTTAATCTATTCACAGTGTCTGTCCGAGAGGTGTTCCCCACAGAAGGGGACAAAACACACACAACCTTGTTTAGAGGTTAGTTACTGATTAGCACCAAAACTGTTGCAGTTCATTTTCCTGCTGCACCTTATTGAGCTCCTCAGCGATGCTATTCAGTTAGTCGTTTGTCTCCGAGTTAGCAAACAGATCCCCCGCTGCTCAGCTCTGTGTCTTTACAACTCTCCCCCCAGCCCCTTTTCTCATCAGAGGATGTGAGAAAACAATAGGGCTAATAAAAGAAGCAGAGAGATAATTACAGCACGGTGATGAAGTTAGCTCTCCTACGCCCCGAACCATAAATACCAGCAGTGTGAAATGGGATATGTGGGTGACTTTGGGGTGTCTTTTTATGCGCTTTCATGTGCCAACACGGCAACTTATTCTTATTCCCATGTATTTCCCGTGTACATGCCAGGGTGAATCTGGGATCGCTGTGTTAATGACTCTATCAGGCCCTGATACCCAGAGGCCCCTGCTGAGGGAATAGATCCAAGGGGATTGGGGTGTTAGAATGTGGCACAGGAGGTGTCAAAGTTGGGATGGGGGCGCTGCGTGTGTGTGCTCAAGTATGTGTATGTGTGTGAGACAGGGAAAGGGAGGAGGGGGAGTTAGGGCAGATTGTCCATGGTGCTCACCCCTCCAGGCGGAGCTGAATGAAGTTATTTCCAGGCCCCTGTCCATCTGTTACCGTGGCAGCAGCAGTGACCAAGGTGTTGCTATGGTGAGGTGGACACAAAAAGGCGTGGCGTGGGAACGGGTCCAGGGGTCAGGAGTGAGGGTCAGGGGGTCAAGGGTCACAGCCAGCTGGACAGCACACAAGAGGAGGCCAGGGTGAGAAAAGAAGGAGGGAAGGTTTGGTTTTCTTTCTCTTTTAGGCCCTTTCTTCTCTGGGTTTTTGCTTGGGAGGGAGACGTCCGAAAAGTGGACACCACTGGACATTAACATTGAACTGGGGCGGTGAGATGAAAAACAGAGGGGGGTTGTAGAGGGTGTAGGGGAGTGAGAAGGGCCATGGGGTTCACAGAATGAGGCCCCCACAACGTCCAGGCTTTGGGAGGCTCGCCTTATACCTACGGGTGTCTAATCGCGCATAGCATTTGACAGGCAATTGACTCTGGTCAATGTACACGCAAATGCGACTATTCAGAGGATGTGGACGGCTGCATGTGCGTGTGTGTCTGTCTGTGTGGCCATGGCCTGCACTTTATCCGGATAAGTGATACCCAGAGAAAACAAAAGGCCATTCGACAACTTTTCATTCCGGTCGTTTTAAGCTCAAAACTGCTCACAGACATTAAGACAAACTGAAAGAGGCCAATAAATCAATATTTCTCTCAACATGGGAAAACACATTTTCAGAATCTTCTTGCATCTTATATCTTTACCTATAACTTTTCTACCAGACATAAAAAGACAAAATCATCAGTTTGAAAAGTCTGAAAAATTTATTCAAGTTGATCAGTGTCACATTTATTTCTGTTGAGCCACTACAGATAGACGTGTATGGTTTACTTGTGTTTATTTATTACTGACTGATTCCATTTAATTACTTTTTACATTTTACATTTACAATGCTGTTTAATGATGAAATGATTCTTGTGGAACAAATCAAAAATCAAGTCAAATCACTGTTGGATTTGATCCCCTATTTGCAATGCTTGCATACTTTGGGTAAGAATAATTATTAAAAATGTAGAGCTCTGTGATCAAAATGTGAAATTAAAGAAAACAAGAATATGAAACATTATTTTGTCACTTAATCTATAGTTTTAGTTGTGCTGTTCCACTCACCTCTTGATGATATCTAACCTAAACTATCCACTTCTTCATTACAGCAATTTCTCAAATTACGATAGAGCTGATTTGGTTTACAATTAATCTTGATAAAGTGCAAATATGTAAGAATTGAGACTAAATAATGCTACTGAAAAAACAGTTTATACAGATGTGGATTTTGAAAAAAGGCCTTTTGAAGTGACTTGTTATATGTCCTATTTCTGTGAAACATCTAGCAACCAACTACATAAAAATCAAATACTAAAATCAAATACTGTTCAAATGTAAGGTGAGGCTTCATCACAGATGTATCAAGCGACTAAAGTTGTGCTGAACTACGATGAGCGAGAGATTGAAATGTCCACCTGCCCCGTAGCAAACTCAAAAAGACGGCTAACCATGAGCCGCATCAGTGGATAACACATTATGACAACGTGGATAAGAAGTCGCTTACAATACAATTACACACACAAGAACACGCACACAGACGCGCACACATATGCAGAGTAAACACACAGGGCCCCCTTAGACTTTAATAGTTGCTGGGATGAAGGGACTGCAGGATCCATACTCCTCCACAGCCCACAGTAATAGGATTAGGAGCAGCCTCGGGAGGACATGGCAGGCCAAGTCCAACGCTCCGTTTGACACCTTTTGTCCACGAGCCCTGAGACGCAGATCACAGCAATAGGATGAGGGACAAAGGCCTTTGAACATTGTGTTGTAGCTACAAATATACCCCGATGGGAGAACGCTGAGCCCCAAGTTCCACAGCAGATAAAATGAACAGACAGCGAGTTTGACAACTCAATCAATTTTTAAGATGGATCAAGTGTCAGATAAAACCTGTTTTTCTCCATGGAAATCAATAAAATGTTGTCTTTTACCAGTGAAGAAAAAAATCCTTCAGAGTTTATTTTTGAAATTGTATTTAAAATATTTTATTGAAGAAGAATCATAAACATAAAGAAACATAAAGAAAGGTTATGTTAATTATATTGATATAAGTATATTATTTTTCAGTTGGCAGATGTCTAAGAGTTGGAACAACAAATCTGTCTTGATAAAAGGGCATGCCTCGTCTTTTTAGGTGTCTTTGCTTTATTGCTTTATTTTGAAAATAAGCCATAATTGCATTTTAATTTCTCTTAAATTGATATTCAGGTGGTTGTGTTGCACTGAGAGCAGGCAGCAGCTCGTCCTCAGTTCAAGCGATTATTGACATTCCCAACGATCTCCTCACATCCCGTGCCATGGCGAGGTGACACAGAGATTCTCTGTCCTCTGCCTTCCCAGTGCGCTCTGGGAGAGCGACCAAAAGCAGTTTTACGACCAAGAGCTGCTGATGCCCACTTCCTGCCAAGAATCAGAGAGACGAGGTTCAAAGTGATCAGCGGCACACATACCAACACACGTGCAATGAGGAACTCACATAAACATTTAAACACACACAGACCTCGGCACACATGTTATAAGATTGAATTTTGGACGCGTGATTTCATGCTTAAACCTGAACTGCTGAACATTTATGTCTTCTAAAATCCTGATCTTGCATAATTCTGACAAAGGACGTTTGGAGATATTTCAGTGAAGTACAGCCAACAGGTGGATGTAACAAGCCCATGCTTGTTCTCTGGGTGCTGTCTACAGGCATCTTGGGAAACGTAGAAGAAGATGTAGACGTGAAAAAAGTTGAGGGAAAAGTGAGTTTACAGTTTTTCTCAATTGTTTACACACAAATACTGGTACTTGAGACACAATGACCACAACATGTAACTCATGCACCAACCCCCTGAACCAATTCTGCTAAACTACAAGCACAATTCCTGCTTTACACTCAAATTGCAGCTCTAAAACACACTTTTTTCAAAACACTACACACAATTCTCTGCATTTGGCACAATATTCATGAAGAACACACTGTCATTCAAAATTCTAAAGTTAATTGCCCTACTATGCACACTGACTCATCACATGGGCAAACACCTGTCTCACAGTTTTACAATTAGCAATCAGAGCTTTAGCATAAAAGGGCAACAGGTTAGGGTTAGATATAGCAGTTGATGCTTTTCATGGCTGGATTCGCCATGCTAGGCGATATTTCCCCCGCTGCTTGGCCAGGGAAAACATTGCTTGTGATGTGGATGAGGTGCCGTGGCCAGACCGAAACAGAAGAGAGGATGCAGCATAGTTTTTTTTTTTTTTTTTTTTTACTTTAACTGTATATAGTAAATTCTTCTGTTGTTTTGTATGTAGACCACTGTATGTGCAACTTTGTGTTGGTTGGGATGTACAGTGTGTACATTGTTTTTGTGGGAAAAATAAAATATATTTGTTACCGTGTATTGTGTGTTCTAAAAGTATAAAAACAATATCCTCAAATATTTTACAACACACTTATGTATGCACTGTCTGTAGTAAGTGTAACACTGAACAAAAAAAAGGCCTAAATCATTATGATGAATGGAGATGAAGTATTTTCCATTCATCATAGTGTTTTACATTGAGCACGTCAGTGTTCAGCTGGTTCTTATAAATGTCTATTCATATGATGGCTTGTGTGTAATTTGAAAACAAAATACCATTTTGAGAAGAAACTAACATTGTTTTGAATGTAAAGTAGTTTCATTTTGCAGGAGAATTGAGGGGTTTTGCCCATTGTGTGTGTGTGTGTGTGTGTGTGTGTGTGTGTGTGTGTGTGTGTGTGTGTGTGTGTGTTTTGATTTGTGTCTAGAGTTCTGAGAGTATGAGGCATGCTTTCAGAAAATGTGTGTAAACGAATAGTAAAAGAATACTAAAACAACGGTATTCATTTGTTTGCTGTCAGACCCACAGACAAATGAGAGTGTGTGTTGAGTACAGATTCCTGGATGTGTAAACAGTAGCATTTAGTGATATGGATTGAAAACCTGTACCAGTTCAGAACTGGTTCCAACTTGTCCATATGGTTCCAAGCTTATTAATTCCTGTTATCAATGCTGGCAAGTTTTTCTTTTGCTTGTCTCAAAACAATGACATCAAAGTCATGCGTCTGCTGGCTGGTAACTCGCAACAAGAAGGAGTCATAGTGGAAAAGAAGAAACAGTCCAAAGCATGGATTCATTTCACAAAGAAAGATAACAACAGCTTGTTGTAATGTCTGTATTGGTCATTTCAAATAAGAGCGGAAACACCAGCAATATGCTGAAACATTTTTCTTATGCAACACAGGCTTAAATTCTAGGAATGCCATTTGTTTTCCACTCTGTGCATGAGTGCCTCTACTGTTGAACTGAGCAGCGTGTCTTTTACTGAGGGTAAATATCCTACGTTATAATAAGAAAACTTAATTAAAGGGTTAAACAGTAGAGCTTTTGCACACCTGAGTCACATGTATGCCATTTTTTACTATGAAAAAGACTCATTGAATATTATATTAACTGAAATAATTTTTCATGTAAAAATGCCAAACATTTCAGGATTTCAGAAAGTATTTGCTGATTTTCTTTGCTGATTTTTTCTTTGTCCACGGTAAACAAATAATAATAATAATAAAAAAATCAGCAGGGTAATTCATAATGGAAATGAGCTGCATCCCTTTATAAAACTTAAAAATTTGGCTCCACCTGAGTAACAACACAACACTGACAGGGGCCATTTCTCTTTATGGAGTACTTTTAGTTTTAAAACTTTAATTTAATTGAATTTAATTTCTCATAATACTTTTACTTAAGTAACATTTTCAATATAGGACTTTCAGGGCATTGAAGGGTCTGAGTACTTATTTCAGCATTGCACTCAGCACACTTAATATGAATACAAAATATGATTGGACATTATGGCTGGTTGCCAATCAGGTATATGAAGGTGAACCAGTGATTGTAAAGTACAAATGAAGTAGCTGATGCCAGTCTGATCGCTCTGCCTGAAGAATGCTAGCTCAGTTATAATGAAGTGTAAATAAGACAGCTTTGGAGTTATTTGTTTATTAGTTTTGGAGCATATCTTTTACACTTTTGATGGAGCTAAGTGAGTAGAATAGAGGCATCTTTTCACTGCTTCCAGTCTTTCTGCTGACCTAGGCTAAACAAGTCCCAGACCTACTTCTGTAATGGACACACAGACAGGAAACTGACAGATAATATCTCATTTTGATGAGAAAATGATAAACTGTTACTTAAAAACACAGAAACATAATTACAGAAGCTACATATACAGACACATTACCTCATCTTTATCTTATACTTACTGCTCTGACCCACACTTACACACTGATAAACCCTCTCAGATGTCTCTTTTTGTTGAGCTTGGTTGTTATACTGAGCAAATGAGGAAGTTCTCTTATAAGTCAACAGAGACAGGCTGTGGTTGCTGGGAGATTGATGTTGCACCTGCAAAACCTTGATTGGGTCGGGTAGATTACATAGGATTTACTTACTGTCACGTCACTAGCAAATTCCTGCTTTAGTATTCAAATACAATGAGCGTGTCAGCTGCATACATTGGGTTTCAGTCCTGTGTCACATATCCACACCAGCTCTTATGTTCATTTTCCTCTGATGTTCAAACTGATTAGAAAACACTATATTTGTTTCAGAAGTGAGGGAGGGTATTTGAAATGGAAGACTGTCCTCCTGTTCTCCTCCACCATTCAATTAGAAATATGTGAGTCGTCTTCCTTTCTTTGTTTATCCTTCAGCATAATATTACTATATAAATTATATTTTCTTGATTCAAATCAAATAACTCAAACCTTGTCAGTATATTTGATAGTATATTGCTTTAGTCAAGGTGGATGCAAAACTGCCGACAAACGGCCTCAAAATGATGCTTTGCTCTGATCACATGCAGCAGCACTGCTGATGTCTATATATACTATTATATATGGCAAAAAATACAGTCAATACAGTAGTCATGTTTCATTTACTTAAACACCATAAAACAAGAGATTTTGTCAGGATACACGGTCTTCGTTAGAGTTTAAAAACAGTGGACAGGCTCCACCACCAAACAACTGCAATGGGTAGGTTTTGGATTAGACAGAATTTTACTGCTTAGATGTGATCCTTGTTTGTATGCAGAAATTATTCCTATAGAGAATTACATTGTACATTTTCAAACTATTAATAAATACAATATTTATGGCAAATGTTGATTGAGCACTATCATACAGTATCACATCATACAGTCTCATTCACACCTAAGAGCTCCAAGGTTGAACTGCAGAACAATATTTATTTTTTTGTTTATTTTTGCAGGGACAATTAAAAGTAATTGCACTACTGTTAGCTAACAGCCAATTTGCATATGTTGTCCCTGGGCAGGTAAACAAAAAATAACCACAGACCTGTAAATACACAACCCAAAACAGCACAGTACTGCAGTTTTTTGAATAACAATAAAGGTTGATAAAAAGATGTGATTCATTGGTTTTAGAAAATCTTTTATTTAGAGTAGCTAGTGTTAAATTTATACAGAAACACACATGCAAATATATATTTAGAAGAACCCTCATTTTGAGGTTTATTTCAGATGTGACATTGGATGTGCGTCATCAACCTATTGTACATATTATATTTATTGATTCAAATGTTTTAAGTCCAGGAGAGAATGCAGTTTTCTCAAATGGTGAATATCACACTTAGGAACATGCTGTATCACCACAAATTAAACATGAAATATATTTGCAGTTCTACCAGCAATGTCTGATAGATTTTATGGCACGGGCATCACATCTCAACTTTGTACTGTGTGTGGTAAGGCTAAACATGTTGCTTTAAACTTCTTGACATGCTCGCTCTCTCTTCCCAGAGCTGAAAGAGAGCCTGATGAATCAATAAGAGCGATGAAAAAGGAGGGAAAACGTCTGAGTGGCAGAGATGTCTGAATAAGAGCCAGCGGTCAGAATTGATTACAATGGAAAAGCTGCAGAGAAAGGAAAGCCTTCATTTTCAGGGCATAGTCATGTTTTGTCAAAAAATTCAAAAACAGATTGTAATGAGTGTGTGTGTCTCTCTCTCTCTGTGTGTGTCTCTCTCTGTGTGTGTGTGTGTGTGTGTGTGTCTCTCTCTCTGTGTGTGTGTGTGTGTCTCTCTCTCTCTCTCTCTTGTGTGTGTGTGTGTGTGTGTGTGTGTGTGAGAAAGTATGAAAAAAAGAGCGGTGCATGTGATTATCGGACAGGGGCCGGACGGGGGCCAGGCAGACAGACACAGCGAAAGGGACATTTACCTTGAACTCCAATCGTCCCGTCTCTGGGGCGGGGTCAGGTATTGTAGCTGGGCCTGACAGGGTCAGGAGGGGACAAGAGGGGGAGACAGGGGGAGGCGGGTGGGGAGCAAGGACAGAGGCTGCCCTTGGGGTCGTGGGGTGCTACCCCCGTGGGGGGCCACAGAATGTGGGGGCAGTGGGGGGGAGGGAGGATAGGTATCGGCAGATTTTCATGGGGTGCAGATGCTCAATATGCAGATGTCTAATCGAATTGTGCAACGATGAATTGGTTCTCCCTCCTGATTTGCATCAGGACAATCCCTGGCAGTGGCTCAGGGGTCAGCGGAGTTCCCCCGGACAAAATGAGCAGCCGGCTACAGACGCCCATGAGAACGTGTGAACTTGAAGTAGACTTTATTCAATGACAAGGATATTGATTGATTCAAATTTCTGTCTGTCTGTCTGTCTGGGAGTGTATCTGACATCTGTCATTCCAGTGAAGATGTCGATGAAGTATGAAATGGAATTAAAACAATTATTGTTATTTTTGGAGACTGGCCTGCACTTTACTTTAGAGGTATACTATGTGAATGAACAGGTTCATGTTTTTAGCACTCATATGATGCTACCTTACTGTCATCACTGACACACCATTAGGCAAAGTAATTCACTACAATTTCTTGTAGTAATAAACTGCTTCATAGCTCAGACCTTATCAAAAGCCCAATAGAGCTAGCATACTGACTGAAAAGTTACACGTTGTGTGTTTCACATGAGTCATTGAAAACACTACAGGGAGAAGATTAGGAAATCAGCTTAAACCAATGTTCATGTTTTGTCTTTAGATAAAGAGGTAGGTCTCATTTTTTTGTAGTCAGTTTAACTTTCAAGAATAAATATGTTAAATAATGCCCTATTACATATTTCATTGAAAATTAAATCCACAGTGGGTTGATCAAGAAGTGGAACAGTCACCTACAGTACTTAAGCCACAGATAAAATGGCTCATAACTTAGTGTACTAAAACTTAAATCAACCCACCAGGTACATGAAAAGGTTTGCTGTTTCATTTAGGATTTAGATTCAGTTTGAGAAGGTATAGAGTATCTCCAGTTTTGCAGCAGTGTACATTTATCCAACGTAAATTCTTAACTTTTCACTTGATTCAGTTCCTCAAGCAGCCACGGGGACAGAGGCTCCAGAAGTAACAGGACCTTCAAGTTGACAGAGGTTACAAAAACCAGCCAGCTCAAATTAAGAGGCTGGAAACCTTGGTCACTTCTCTAAAAAAGAGAGCCCCCAATGATACAGCTTCTGCATGATTAAATGATTAACTTTAAACCATAAAGAAGATACTGCTGACAAGTTTGATTTTAAATTTTGACACACAGATGTAATTTAGTTTTAAAAATGGCAGACTTTATTTCTTATATTATTAAGAATTGGGATATGGGTTATACACCGTAAAACTTCTAATAATAGCCGTGGCGTTTATTTGCTTCAGTCACTGAACTCCCCCTGCCTTTATTTGGGACAAGGCGTCTATTTGGGACAGGCGTTTAATTCCTTTAGCACAAAGCTCTTGCTCAGCACAGATGGAAATACTCTCGAATTGTACTGCTTCTCCTGAGTTTTGTTCAGCAAATTTGTAAATTTCAGGTCGTACTTTTTTCTCTGTGCTGCTGCCACGATACTTGAACCTGAACATCGTTTTACAACAGGAGATTTACAGCAACCAGCATACAGACAGTGAGCAATGGACTTCAAATGACAATATCCACAACTCGGGTTAGTTTTGATGAAACCCTTTTTGATCACTGGACCCTTACGGACTAAAGGAATATAAATAATGGAAGAATGGACACAGACTGCTTGTATTTGAAGTTTTACGGTATCCACTACCATTGACATGGTACCATCTGGAATATGGAATAGTTCTGTAAACACTTTAACCTTAGTGGACTATAAGTCTACTTAATTATAATTCAGTTCTCTATGCTGTTGTTACAAATAATGCACATTAATCTTCCTAACGTATATCATGCATACCCATTATTACACCCATTACCCATTATTCTCAAAGCTTGAACACGTTCACATTCTGTATGTGTTTATAATGGTCCTGTATGTATGGAATAGATGCCAAGCTGCAATGCACATATTAGAAGAATGTAAAGGCAAAGTAGGCAAGACACCTTTTATAAGAAAACAGGTTTAAACTTTGCCTCTGACACTGAATATTTCTTCAGAAACATCCAACCTGCTGTTCTTCTTCAGGGTTAAAAGTGTTTGGAATGAAAATGTTCAGAAAATGCAGGGACATATCACACCAAATGACTTCATACCTGTACCATTAAAAATCTATCACCATCATGGCTGCCAACAGACATGGTAGGTTCAAAACTTTTTTTGATCTTTCTTGAAATGCAGACCTGTCCAGGTTTAGGAAAAGGAGAAAACATTTTATCAGACCCACACAACACAGAGAGAGAAACTCCACAAGAGCACCAGCCCCAGCTGATTGGTAGGTTCTCACCCAGAACCTTCTCTCTGTGAGGCAACAGTACTAACCACTGGACCACCATGCTGACCTCTTCTAGTTTTGTACAATTTTAATTATATTGTTGCAGAATGTTGCAGATGGTTTGGTTTGGTTTGGTTTGGTTCATCAGAGTGAAACAAACCAAAAAAACAAACCAAAAAAAAGTCCATGACATCAAAGTCATCACAAAAACAGAAATCACAGGGATCTGAATATGTGTCACTTTTTTGTGGTTGTAGTTTTAAGAGGAAGTTCTAGTGGTATAAAGACTGAAGCTGTCTTGAACGAGATCTTTGTGATAGATGCATCATTAACCTTCGATTAAAATTAAATAAAAGGTTTTTATGTTCCGAACCAGCTTGAAGTCTTGGTAAAAGGGCTCCTCTCTGACGTGGTGATACCTGATGTCACTTACAGAATACAATATTTTGCAGATTACCACTTCCCATAGTCATTTAGATCTGTTGAGCTATTGAAAACAACACAATTGACACAATTGCAAATTATTTTTTAATTCATTTTAATATTAAATTTACACCGATGTGAAGTAGCCTACTCAAATTCTGGTATCAAAATTATACAGTGTAATGTTTCATTTCACAACTGGACTTTTGGATTTGATCTTTTTTTGAGAATAGACCAATTTTGTTGTATTTGAATAATTATAAGTAAGGAAACCCTTTAAAATGCTGAAGGTGTGAAAATGCTCTGGCTCAGTGGTAACTTCTCTCACAACTGAGAAATGTCAGATCTATGTTGCCCTCAAGTGGTAACATGGGGAAAGACATGGTTAAGATTCTTCTTGATTCAGTTTTTTAGAGTGTTCAGAGATATTGTGTCAGAAGCTGTAAGGTCAGAAACACACTGTTAGTGCACTGATCCTGCACTGAACTACCACTGCCTGTAATGCAGAGAAAGGTCCCTGTCCTCTTCATCTTATGACGGCTGTATGGCAGTAGCTGTTGTTTTGACCTGCCTCTGCTTTCCTCTTTCCTTTCTGATAGTTAGAACTATTTATTAATTGTTTATTAATAAATTAGTGTCAATCTTTTTCTTTTAAGAAAAAATTGTATACTTAAGTAATGCTTAATTAATTCATGACTCATGGTGATTTGATGCATGAATTAATGCAGGATGTAGTTCAGTTTCATTTGCCATATTTAGGTTAACACGGGTCAACAGAACAATTAAATGTGCTGGACAAGAACAGACAGGTCTGTTCACCAGTAAGAGCACTAGTCGTAATAACAGCACTATAAAGATAAAATAAATTAAAGAAAAAAGAAGAAAGAAAGATTAAAAATGCACTGAGAAGAAAAGCAAGGCAATTCTAATGACATGGGACACATCATACGAAGTAAAATCCACACAGCAATAAGTAACACATACAGACGAATACGTCAAATAAGACACAAGAAAATGCAGAAGAGAAAAGAAGAGAAAGAAATACAAGATCATGTAGTTTGTTTCACAGAGATGTACAAAAGCAAAAACCACAATGTGCCTTAGACTACTGGTTTTAAAGTTGATTCTGTGTCTTAGCCAATGATATAACGTATAATGTTAGAAGTACAGGAAATACAGTACATGTTCGACTTTGCATGTTCATGTGTGGCATTCTGAATGAACTGTTTATGTCTATTTGTACAATCTAGCAAAGAGAGCATTACAGATGTCTGACCTGTTTAAGATTAATATATGAACCTTGAGATTTAAGTTCTGATATGATATGTTTGTTCTTGTGATGAAAAAGCTGCTCCCACGAGTTTTAAAGTAAAGATCAAAGTCCAGTATGACTCAAAGGGCCCAGACTTTGCTATTATATTTCAGAGACAGTGGCATTTCTTTCAGAGTCCAGCACAGTTCAGCAGCTTGTTTATTGAACTGAAGACAGGAGGAGAGGTTTAACATACAGCGGTTTACTTTCAGCATATAATTGACAGAGCAAGTGGGAGCATGTATAAATTAAAAAGCAAAGGTCAAAGGATTGAACCATGTCAAACTGCTCAGAACATTTTTGTCTGGACAGAGATAAAACTCCAAAAGAATGGAAACACAAAGTAGGAAGATTAGAACATCAATTCTGTCAAACACAGCAGGTCAAGCAAAACTGAAATAGAAGTTCATCTTTCAAATCACTATTGATCTTTAGCTCTGATGAGGGTTGTTTCAGTTCAAAAACCAGAGTGAAACAGAAGATGAAGCTTGTGGTGTCCATGAAACTAATTTAGAAAAAGCAGTTTTGCGTATTGTTGAAAAAATCACCTGGATTAACATCATAGGCCAATTTATTCTTCTTTCTCACTCTTTCTGGATCCCTGGATTAGGGTGTTCGTACAGCTTATAAAAAGATGCAGTAAATAAAACCAGTAATTAAAGCAATATATTCAAATCAAAATGATCATAAAGGTCAGTCATTGTTCCATACAAAACCATAAGCAGATAGCAATAAGCAATGAAACAAATGTCCCCAAAAACAAATAGACCACAGTCATTAGAGTTTTCAATAGGTGTATTGTCACAAAGCAAACAAAGCAATATGGGTGTGTGTGCTTTTGTGTGTGAGAGAGTGTTTCACGGCTCCAAGAGTTCAAGCCACTTGGGAAAAGTCTTCCCTACAATGCAACTGACAATCCAATTCAATTAAATTTTATTTGTATAGCCCCAATCATAACAGAAATTATCTCAGGATACTTGCCAAACAGAGCAGGCCTAGCCCTTACTCCTTACAACACAGTTATATACACACTTATTAACAGAGTTCAGTCCAATCAACTATTAGAATTACACAAAACACATGACACCTTTAAATTCTCCTAATGATCCATTATCCGTTGGAATGTTGTGGGGGTATTCTTCAGTCCAAATGGCATGACTTTAAATTGGAACAGACCCAGAGGGCATATGAAGGCTGTGATTTCTTGCACCTCCTTCAGCAACTCAATCCAGGAACTCAAGACAAAATGGCATCTGTACTCACAGTTTATACCAAGACTGGCAGCTCCTGGAGACACACTGGCAAATTAACAATCCACTGGATAATTCCTAGACTCCAGAGTCAAGGCTTTTAGATGAGACAATACTGGTATCTCTCCTCCACTGACAGTCAACACTGGCAGCTCTTACACACACTAATACATTTTGTGGGAAACATGAATGAACTCTGAATAAGTGGACAGTAATGTAATTCTGATATCAACAACTTGAACAAATGACAGATTATCCCATTTAACAAAAAAAAAAGGGCTAAAAAACGTCCAGGTACAGCATTAGTTGTAGTTCTGATCACAATATTTAAATAAACATGGTTTGTATATGGAAGTATTAGTTATCCTATTTGTTACTATGGGAAAAGGCATAATTATGATACTACACAGTAAGTGACTGGCCAAAATGAAGTGGAGGGGCAGTCCCTATCTTGGAAAAACCATAGACTATTAATTTGATCCAGTCAGCACCACCTTTGTCAAAGAAAACTTTATAAAACTTTAATGAGAGTGCGTTGCAATCATGTCTCTGGATTCAGTTTCTCAGAGAGCTCAGATCCGTTGTCAGGAGCTGTAAGGTCAGAAACAAAGTAAAGTCCACTCATTCTGCACTGAACTTTTATCGACAGCAAATACAGAAAACAGTCTTCAAAAGATTAATCTGCACAATAATGTGAAACACTATAGCTACAGCATCAAGTGTGTGTCAGATCAGTCGAAATAGAATAAAAGTTAGTTTTACTTACAAGTTGGAGGGCATTTGGCTGAAATCAAAACAAAAGACAAGTATTTCAGTTCCAGTTGTAAACTCCAGAATATCTTCATCACCTTAGCCCCAGTGAATATGATCTCTCTTCTACTCACTCAAAGTGAAAAATAAATCAATTCCCTTCTGTTTAGTCCCTATTTTATTTCTCTCCCACATCATCATGGTATAGTCATTATAATGACTCACAGGCTCTGAGCCTGACTCTGAACTCAGACACTAAATAATAAAATAACTGAAAACGTAAGTTAAGCAGATAATCTGTTTTTCTATCTCACCTTTCTTCCTTTTGTAAATGATGACTCCACAGGCAGAGATTAGGATTAGAGCAAGAACAGCCACTGCAGCAGTGATGGGGATGGTCCTGCCACTGGGCTTCTCTGTTGAATAAAAAAACCAACAAAAACTAGAATTACCACCTTGTAGTTGTATACCACCACTAACCAGTCAAGTTGCAGTTTACTTGGCTCCACTTATTAAGACATGAGCTCCCCTGAAACCATGATTTATGAAATCTATAAAATATTGACAATATACTATTTTTGTCATGTATTTCTAGTTTTCTGTGTCTTCATCATCATGGCTCATGGGTAAAATTAGGCTACTATTGATGAACAATTCAGGGTGATTCATCAGTGATCATTAATTCATTTTAATAAAGATACTGGCATGCATGTGATTCTTGGTTGTATTCCAACACCAGGCAGCGCAATATCATAAATGTCCCTTACTTTAACGGAAAAGGTTAGTCATGTTAGGTTTGATGTTGCTGCAAAGAAGCTACACATTCTAAAACGTGGATGCTTCACACACATCGTGAACCCAGCAGCACAGAACATCTATAAAATCACCACAGATTCAAGGCAGGCACCCAAGATTAGTGTCACCAGTTCAGTAACTGACCAAATCATCCTTTCTGTTCGTGAGTTTTGGCGATGAATAATGGCCACCACAGTTTTTCACGCAGAATGTTATGATGTCGAAGTGAAGTTGACCTTTGATATGTTGTCATTTCATAATTTACACTATTAAACATTTCAGTGAAATATTGTTATAATCAGCATGTGAATTCTGGAGTTATGTTTTGTAAGAACCGTCACGTGACCTTGACCTTTGAGCTTTGAACACAAAATTCTATTCAGTTCCTCCTTGAATCCAACTGGACATTTGTGCCACATTTGATCCATGCATCCATCCAATGAGTTATTGATACAGATATGTGGGTTTGTTGCTGTGAACTAAGACTGACTTGGAGTTGAGTTAATACAGTATAATCAATATAGGGGTGTGTGCAAATAGTAGACAGGCATTGATACTGTAAAGGAATAAATACATTCATAAATAACTAAAAATGTCACATATATACTTCAGCTTAGATGATCACAATCAAAGTTCTCTTTAATTTAGCAAAGTATATACAATGGAATAAAATAACGTTTTATAGGTTTCAACATCGGCTTTATTCCACCTGGCTCAGCTGTATTTGGAGACATGAGTGTTATCATCAGCCTCCAAGTTCATACCAACCATAAATCTCACCCAATCTTTTACTTACCCCTTCACTGCCAACCTCAAGCTCCTGACTGAGGTTTTCTGTTGTCTTTTTGAAAAATACATTTTCTTATTGGAGAGAATATATATGGTTTATAAATAAATGGTTATGTGTAACAAACCATCTGGTACTTCAGGTTAACAAACCACAGACATACAATCCCATTTTTCACCCACTTATCCCAGTCTTACCCCAGTTGGTTCTGATCTCTGCTTTGTCCAGTTTGATGACGATGTCGTTCTTCACACCAGAGAGCTGAAACACACAGTCGTACCTCCTCCAGTCTTCAGGTGTGACTGATGAAAGGTTCAGGTCAACACTCATCTGGAAGGATCCATCGTGGTTGGGGAGGATCTCTCCGTGGTCCACGTCCTCATGAAGCTCCTCTCCATCTTTCCTCCAGAACATCAAGGCACTGTCAGGGTAGAAACCTGTAGCGTGGCAGCTGACTGGAGAGGAGGGAGTCTTCTGGAGGAGAGACACTGAGGGAAGGTCTGGAGAGGAAAGGGAGAGACAGAGAGACAGAGAGAAAATGGGAGAGAAAGGGATATAGACAATAGAGGAAGAGGGAGCGAGAAAGTAAAAGGTGGAAGAAAAATAAATTCAACAGGGAATCAATAACAGAAGGTGTGAAAATTCTTCCAAGCATAATAATAAAATTGAATTTAGACTCAAAAATAACATTTTAAATAAGTAATAAGCCCTCTCTGAGGGCCAGGTTTCCTTGTAAACAAACAAAACTTGTGTACATTCAGTGTTTGAAAAAAAGTGTATGAAACATTTCCAAATATTTTTAAATATTAAAATCATGCATTGTTTACACCCATGTTTTAGCAATCTTCTCCTTCACTGCTTACTCAACAACCTATAATCTCTTCATTGTCTGTAAATACCCAACAACAATAATGAAGCACCAGTCAGAGAAGAATGATCAAGAATGAACATCAGGTTATATGATTATACCTATTCTCAGCAGAGAGCTCTTGCCAAGATCTAAATAGTTATTCAGCCACTCAGGACAAATCTGAGTGAGGAAGATTTCATTGTATTTTATTCTAGTTTTCTCAGCATCCCATCTCATTTTGGTGATGACAGCCTGAGGTTTCGGAGCAATCCATGTCAATGTCTTCAAGTCCAATGCTATGAAGTCTTCTCCATTATAACCATACTGATTAAAACCATTAACCTCGCCAGTCTCATCGTCCCACGCGCAACCAAACACCTCCTGTAAAATGTGGACATCTGAGAGAGAGAGACAGAAACAGAGACTGCAATGAACAATGTACAGAATACAGATGAAATCTCCAGTGGGAAGATAATAAAAATAGATAATCAATGCACTTTTTCTTTATATACTGTAAATGATGAAAGTTTTATTTTGCAATTAAAAGTTACAGTGGTAGCAACTGTTGTATGTACTGACAATAGACTATCACGGTAAACAAAGTGGCAAACAAAATGTCTTCCTGCATTATATGCATATTAAACAAAATAAACAAAGTCACACCTGTGTGGCACCTGCAGTCTGAGCTCTAAATACTAGATGCCTACAGTGTACACATGTGAGCACATGAGTACATATTTCTAATAGAAGCTATATTGGTTTTACAGACAAAGGGAAATTTAACATACATAAGCACTTTACCTCCACTTTGGTTGAAGCGCTGCTTCAAATTAGAAATCATGGCCTTGGAGAAGTTTGGCTGATAATCAGAACACTGTCCACTGTACCACTCAAAGAGTTGTGGATCGCCTTCAAATATTTTTTTCATCCAGTCCTGTTTTGGTTCCACTGTCTTTTTGTTGCTGTCACAGTTACCTGTTAGAATTTCATCAATCACTAGCGCTCCCACAAACTCTGGGAAGTGTGGGACTCCAGTAGATGCACTTACAAAATACTTCATGGAGTGTTTCACTGCAAGACAGAGAGGTTCATACATTAAGTATAAATATACACAGAAAATCATCACACTTAACATAAATATGATGTATTTAGTATGATTCAGTTGAAACACATCAGGCTTATCATTTTAGGTAAAAGTGAAACTAAACTACGAGTGTGTCAGAGCTGGGTGGAAGAGTTTACTGTAAAGATTTAAATGAGATCTTACCTGCTGATGAAATGTGACAGAAAAGAAGGAACAAAAATAACTTTTTCATCTTGTTTTGATAAAGATGTGTGGGTAAAGGACCGAGCTGTTTCCTGGTTGAAAGAACTGTGAATGTTGGTATTCTACTAACAGCTACTGTTCAACTTTATGCCACACTTTTGCTGCTATTTACATATCCTACTATGCGCCCTGCTGGCCTGCCTCCAGCCTGCACTCACTTTTGTTCAGGACAGATCAATACTGACTGTTTATCAAGGAGCAGGACATTAGTTTAATTATCTGGGTCTGATGTGGAACCAAAAATAACTTACTTCACTAGACCTAATGTGTACACACAACATTTAGAATTTCATACAATTTAAAGAGGAAATTATAAAATCTTTAATGTGAACCTCTGTGGAAACAAATAGCAATAGACTATATTCATACAAGAGCAGGAAATACAACATGAATATTTAGAATATTTAGCAAATTAGAAAATAAAAACACATTTCTTGATCGGAGTGTGTATGGTGATCTTAATAATAATAATAATACATTTGATTTATAAGCGCTTTTCTAAATACTCAAAGACACTTTACATAAAAACATAAAAGCAGCAAAACAACATCAAATAGTAAAACATTAAAAACACATCAGACTAAGCTAAACATTAAAAGCAATTTTTAAAAAGGTGTGTTTTTGTCAGTGATTTGAATGTTGGAAGGTCGGTACAGTCACAGTGGTGTTTGGGGAGAGAGTTCCAGAGGGAGGGGGCAGCTACAGAGAACGCTCTGTCCCCCCAGGTTCGGTGCTCGGTCCGGGGTGGAGGAGTCAGAAGGTTTGCTTCAGATGAACGGAGGCTGCGTGATGGATTGTGGCGATGGAGCAGGTCAGTGAGGTAGGAAGGAGCCTGGTTATGGAGGGCTTTGTGTGTAAGGAGGAGGATTTTGAACTGAATGCGTTGTGGAACTGGGAGTCAGTGGAGGTTCTGGAGGACGGGAGTGATGTGATCACAGATGCGGGTGTGGGTGAGCATACGTGCAGAAGAGGAACAGCATCATTATCCTGAAGAACTGAAGATCTGACAAGAGTCATCTGGCATGTTCACCTGTGAGTGACTCCTAGGTTAACAACGGTGACCAAAACAAGTTTAACTGAACTTCCATAAATATTGTTATGTTTTTTTTTAATTATTAGAGCATATTTTATTATGTTCAGCAGAAACTTGATACATTTTCTGGTTCTGTGTATATTGTATAATTTGAATCTGTTACTTGTTCCTGCTTACTTCCACTAAAGCTTTTTTCCTGTGCTTGTCAAGGGGCAACAGTCATCTGTTAAAAACTCTCCAAGTCTTTAAAGAGTTTCTGTTTACTTTATCCTTTCCAGGAGAGAAAAGAAAAAAAGAGGTTTGTTGTTGATAAAGGTAATAAAATAAAAACACAATATTCTTTATTGAACATGGAATTTATTTTTCGGGGTGTGGGGGGCTTTTATATTGCCTTAATTTTTCATAGAGCAGCTGAAGAGTGACAGGAAAGTGGGGAGAGAGAGGGAATGACATGCAGTGAAGGACCAAAGGCTGGAATCAAACCTGGGCCACTGCAGCAAGGACTCAACCTTAGTACATGGGGTGCACACTCAACCAGATGAGCCAACATTTCTCAGTCAGGGAATTTTTAAAACCAGCATTGTTATCATAAACCCATTCTTTACAGTAGTTGTTGCCCTCTAGTGGAAAGTTACTGAAACACACCCTTAGAGGTGGGGTCAGTTATTCTGGAGACAGATGCATTGGGCTGCCAAAACGTTGGTATTTGATGACCTGTGAATGAGACCTTATCCCTTGAAATTAACATGCATTAACTAACACAGGCGTGTATTTAAAGAGTGGAAAAAATGTTTTGTTCCTCACTATTATTTTTCCTTTTTCTTTACACACAACACGACACTAGAGGCCGTGAATTATTTAGGGAATTTAAAAATGTCAATGACTGACAAACCTAAGCTGAATAAACACATTAAAACATAGAGTATCATAGGATAGAGAGTATTCTACCCTCTTCTCTTCTGTTGTAGTGGAGCCGAATGTGCAACTGATCCACAGAAACCAAAATAAATGAATTGAAAAAACAAATGAGACCAAACTGTAATAAACCTGGGGACTCAAACAAGGTTTTACTGACCATTCAACTTTGCATATAAGCTCATTTTGAACAGAAAACAGCAGATTTTGTTTTGTTGTCAAAGAAAATATTTATTGTAGAAACAATTTTTTTATGTCCAGCTTTGAAGTTGTTAGGCACCTTTTATTGGTTTGCTGTTTTCTGCCTACTTCCAGTGTTCATGGTGAGCTAAGCTAGCCTGTCCGGACATTGTTCAGCCTTCTCGTCCAACTCCCCTGTGACAATACTGAATGATAATATTCATATCAATGCAACTATATTAACAGATGAGTGTGGACTTACAAAATGGGCCAAACCTTTGAACTTTGGGGACTTCATTGAAAAGCACAAAAAGAAAGAGCAATGCATTTAATTCAATACACACTAAAATGTGGCAAAAGTTGGGTGAACATTCCTTTGGAAGCCCAGTATTAATGTTAAATTATTTTTCACTGTCATTAGACCCTGCAGTGGGTATCAGGCTGTGCCGTCACTAATATACTGACCCCTCTGAGAGGCGGCCCCATTCTCTAACTGACCTAACTTAACTTCACCTTTAAATCCTTCACTCACCCAAGCAGCAGGCCTACAATGTCTGTTCAGGCTAAACTTAAACCCAAATGGCAACTAAATGTGAATCACTCAGTAGTCCAACCACCATCACTGTCTATCTGGTTCCACAAGTGTTACCCTAGTTAGCAACCCCTGTGGTATGAGACATTTTTCAGTAATCATGACCAACATTTGAAAGACCATGGTTTCATTAATCTATCACAAAAGGTGATTTTGAGAACTGCAGTCTGAAACTCACTGATTGTGTTTGTCAGGTCTCTGGGTTGTTTTCAGAGAGCTCAAAGTCTTCTCATCCTGCACTGAACCTTTATCTCTCTATAAAAGCAAGAAATCTCTGTGAATGTTCTCCGGTGGAAAGTAAACTGATGTCTCGGTCGCGGTGATTTTTGATCACAAACACTCCATGAGTTTTTCGCCGTTGACAGACGCTGTTTTTCGGGCAGAAATGTGATGAAGAGTCGGTGGGAC
>NW_026136718.1:16420843-16468616 GCF_905237075.1 Dicentrarchus labrax | reverse complement strand
ACGATAAACGGGTTGCACCGCTCAGGTCTGCAGGGGCCCCAGCAGAGGGCGCTCATGTTACACACAGTCCCAGTGGATACTCATTAGAATTAATTATAAACAATATTTAAACAACTGATATAGTAAAATAAGGACATTCTATGCCAAGTGATGGCAAGTGGGATCATTAACTCCGTTACACATGTGATTGTTTTTTTAAGACAGACTGTTAACTGAAGTACTTCAAACTGTTCTCTGCCACAAAGCTCCTCTACAGTCACAAGGAGGAGACTCATATGTCACATTACATTCATTTCTGAAGCTCTTCATTACAACTGTTTCTAATGAGTGAAAATAATCTGTGACTCCCTCTAGTGGATATTGTGTAGTATTCTTCCAAATGTTTTTGTACAGAGTTTTGGTGTTTCCTGTCACTGTGGGCTGCAGAGCACAGTAGTACACAGCAGAGTCTGTCACTGCAGCAGAGGAGATGTTCATGTTTATTTGGTTTTGCTCCACTTTAATCTTCAGTCCAGGGATTTGTTCGTTTCCTACTGTTCCAGAGGCAGAGTGTCAGATGAGGAACTCTGGTGGTTTTCCTGGATATTGTCGATACCAGAAGAAATAATCACTAGCTGTTAGTTTGGAATATGTGTAGGACAGAGTAACAGTGCTGTCTTCTAAACTGGACTCTTCATCCTTGACTGGAGTGAGTTCTTCACAGCTGACACCTAAAGGAAAAGATCACCGTTATTTCATGTTGTGAAAGACTCTAAAATAAATGAATCATTCAATAAATCTTTGTAATTAAATTCCATCATCATCAGAAACAACATACCTGTTATGATATACAGTAGAATAATAGTAGAGAAAGTTGTGTGCAGTGACAGCATGTTGAATAACATTTGTGTACTGAGTATGGAAGTTCCTCTCTTCTATAGTTCAGTAACAGCTTAGCTCCTCCCTCAATCTCTCCCTCTCGTTTTTTCTTCTCTCAGTTACACTTCGCAACAATTAACACAATACAATATATGTTCACATATTGACAGTAAAACAATGAAAACTGATGTTATGTTTAAAAATAATTTTATCTAAAGGCAGCATCAAGCAAATTGAAAATGAGAGGACCTGGGATTGAACCCTGTGGCACACCATTGTCTAATTGTAAATAAAATTCAAAAGATGAAGCAGATATATTACATGCACATATATAATTTTTGGAAAGTCATTAGAATATTGTGCTTTATTTTGTGTATATACACGGACGTAATTTGGGGGGGGACACAGGGGACATGTCCCCTGCAGTTTTTACCATCCAAAAACAAGTTACGCTATAGTAAACAGAGACACGTCAAGCACTAGTTGGAAAATGAATAACCGCGGGTTTTTGCGTTTTGTTTGGCACACAACACGACGAGTCGGAGAAAAGATGGACGCCTCCAGGAAAGTCGCTATAGTATAGTGATAATCTCATTTAGAGATGTTCCAATACCATTTTTTCCCTCCCGACACAGATTCCGATACTCGTGCTGTGGGTATCGGCCGATACCGAGTACCGATACCGATACCAGTGTGTTAAAAAAAAAAAGAAAAAATCATACTACGCCTGCATGATTGTGATACAGGGGCGGACTGGGACAATAATTCAGACCGGGAGTTTGATCCCATCCCAGGCCACCACCACCAGATTAATGCAAAACACCAAGAGTGAGTTAGGTTGGCGCCTACTGATGTAAGAGTGTAAAATAATAAAGCAAAGGCTCCACATGCGCCCACACACAGCTTTTTCTGTTTCTTTCCCCTACAAAATAAATGTTTCTGTTGTGCTGCAATAACCTGTACTCAAATCACATAAACTGAAATTTCTATTCTATTTCATTTACTACTACACTTTTAATGTGCAGGCTGCACATTAAAAGTGTAGTAGTAGATTAAATAAAGATGTAGATGTGTAGGTTTATTCTCTGTTACATTAAACAAGGAAACTTCAAACACACACAGAAATAAATTTGCAATATCCTTTGTTACAACTTAAAACATTTGTTTTATTAAGTCAGTTTGTATTAGTCAAAGTGGAACTAACCTCCTCTTGAAGCTGGTTGTGCTGGATAGGCTCTGGTTGTGTGTCTGTTGTCTCCACTAGTGTTTAATGTCTGACCTGCTCCCTTACTGACAAACATCAGTTATGTTACAGCACTTCGCTGATCTGTGGTCAGTGCTTTTAGCTTTTTAAGCCTCTCCCTCTCTGCTCCACCTTTCCTCTTGGGCTGTCGATCTCGCTCCATTTCCCAAGCATGTAGAACTACAGGTGAGGGAGGAGGTGTGTGTGTGTGTGTGTGTGTGTGTGTGTGTGTGTGTGTGTGTGTGTGTCTGCAGTGCTGTGACAGAGATCCTCAGATAAAGAGAGGAGGGGGTGTGTGTGTGTGCCCAACGTTGCTGCTCAGTCTGTGTGAGTTTCAGTGAGGCAGATACTCTAATGAGCCACACCACGGATTGTTTATTTCAAAATCAAGCGCGACCCGAACCGAGCCTTTGGTCCCGACCATTGGCATTGGCACCTTCTGTTTCAGATGTATAGACTTTACCTATCTACATCTGAGTGTGAGCATTTTCAGAGTTTCACTCCAACAACCGACGTTAGCTCACATTATGTTCTCTGTCGCTGAGAGTTTGATTGACAGCCTGGTGGTAACCTAGCAACTGCGAGTGAGCGCACATGGCTCATTTGAATATTTAAATTAGCCATGTGTTGATTGGTCAGACACGAAATCTCGGATGCTGACCAGCCAACTCTGCCACAGACTAAGCTGCAAGCTTTACCGCCATACAAAGCGAAACCATAGAAACAGTCATTGTTCTCTTGATCTGGGTACAAAAAGAACCGATTGCTGGTATCCACAGGCGCAGTTTTATGGAGAGAATTCTGTTTCTTTATTATTCAATCAAATAGAATAGATTTGAAACCATAAAAGAGATTTGAGAGCAAAAAAGAGATTTGAGAGCAAAAAAGAGTAAGTGGCAATCCAAAAACAATGTTTTTGAGATGGAAACAGAACAGGTTGCAATTGAAAAACAAATATGAGAGAACATATTTCTTCAACTTCAATCAAAACTAATGTTTGTAAGTAAAAACATACGACCATTTTGCTTATAAATCAGTCCTCTTTGCTTGCACGTTCTAAAGTTTTGCTTGCGAATTCAACTGCACTTGATGGGCGGGGCCTACGCTGGTGGACGAGAGAAGAGTTTCTATTGGTTGGTTTGACTGGCTACGTCTTCCTCATTACACCCACTTCTCCCTGTGCTGTGCTGCTTGGAGGTAGTCTGTTGCTCTTGAAATGTTTCCCATAAGTAATGAATTGCACTATATATCGTTGGCTACAGCCTGCCGTACATTCACAACAACAACAACAACAACAACAACAACAACACAAGTAATGAATGATAATGCCCTGCTGCTGCTAGCACACTGATCAGCAGCAACATGGTTGTCTGTGCTAGTCACGGCCTGAGCAGAGTAGCCTAATGAGTGAGTGAATTACAGGGAGGCGTTTACAACGTAAGGCTGTGATTTAAACATTTAGTGTTGCATGGTACTGGCGGTGCCAAAACGTCACGGTTCCTACACAACAGTACTACCGTGGATTACTAAACTACCGCTGAACGCGGGGCCAGTTTCCACTGTGTAGCGGGCTGCCGCCACTCCTCCCGGCTCCCGTTCTCTACAGCTGTTCTAATGTCAACAAACACACGTGGCGAATAATTTAACAAATTCATGCACATATTTCTAACCAGCCAGCATTACGGGTCTATACAGGAGCAGCTGCGTCAGACGGTCCGACTTAAATGACACTGAATGATGCTTCTGACCTCAGAGATGTACAATGTGTAGGCTATAGAAGAGAAACACAAATTTCAGCACCACTGATCTGTAATCAGACCAAAAGACATGTCCTGTGATTGTAATTATTCGCCACGTGTGTTTGTTGACATTAGAACAGCTGTAATTCACTCACTCATTAGGATACTCTGCTCAGGCCGTGACTAGCAGAGACAACCATGTTGCTGCTAATCAGTGTGCTTGCAGCAGCAGGGCATTATAATTCATTACTTGTGTTGTTGTTGTTGTTGTTGTTGTGAATGTACGGCAGGCTGTAGCCAACGATATATAGTGCAATTCATTACTTATGGGAAACGTTTCAAGAGCAACAGGCTTCTCCAAGCAGCACAGCACAGGGAGAAGTGGGTGTAATGCGGAAGACGTAGCCAGTCAAACCAACCAATAGAAACTCTTCTCTCGTCCACCAGCGTAGGCCCCGCCCATCAAGTGCAGTTGAATTCGCAAGCAAAACTTTAGAACGTGCAAGCAAAGAGGACTGATTTATAAGCAAAATGGTCGTATGTTTTCACTTACAAACATTAGTTTTGATTGAAGTTGAAGAAATATGTTCTCTCTTATTTTTTTTTCAGTTGCAACCTGTTCTGTTTCCATCTCAAAAACATTGTTTTTGGATTGCCACTTACTCTTTTTTGCTCTCAAATCTCTTTTTTGGTTTCAAATCTATTCTATTTGAATGAATAATAAAGGAACAGAATTCTCTCCATACCAGTTTCGATACTATGTTGTTTCGGTCGATACCTTACCATTATTACACAAAGACATAAACATCATATTACACAAACCTTTCATTTGCATTTTAAACTGAACTGAACTGACTGTTTCCAGTCAAACAGCTGGTTCTGTATCGTCTTTGACTGCCCTTAGCTGGTAGCTGTGTTCAGGTGCTCCTCCAGCACACTGTCAATGGAGGCAACAAAATCCACCAAGCCCGGGAAACTGCCGGGGTTGTCCGAGGAGTCCGAGTCAGTCTCGTCATGACCACGCAAGGCCAACTCAAAAGTCCCACAAAACTTCACACAGTCGCTAATTCTGGATAAAATGTGGCTGTTTTTATCCACCTCCTCATGATGTTTCCTCACCAATCCTGTGGTCGTCATCCAGCTGCGTAGTGATGTTCACCCTTCCTAATATAGCTAGCTTTACAGAGTTATCCATATGTGCCCTGGTGTTCTTGTGTTTCTTTACCTTCTCTGACAGGTGCTTCATATCTCTCACTCCGGTAACTGTCCATGCTGGATCTGTCCCCATAGTTTTAAAAAGCATGAGTGCACCCAGCTAGCCAAGCCTTCCCGGTGTACCGGCTACAGGAGAAGTTGCCGCCATATACTGCTTCCCTTTCTCTCTAGCCTGCTGTCTGATTGAGAGCTCAGGTTGATCTGGGCCCAGCTCCTTTACCCCAACTTTCTCCGACAAAGTTCTCCTCTCAAACGGGTCTTGGAGGAGAGATTTCACCGAGTTAGGGTTGGGTCTTGGAGGAGTAACACTCGCCATTGTCGTCTACTAAAAATGGCGCCCCTAGAGCCCGGTCCTTACTTTATCAGAGGCACGCTTGGGGCGATAAAATAATCACCCTTCTTGGATTCGATTTAAGGACGCTGATTGGCTAAATTTGATGTCATACATTCATATCTTAAATTAGCAATTGGCTTAACTGCTGCATAGACCCGCCTCCTGGGGGCGCTTTCTCTATCGGCCCAGAGCTTCAGACAGGCAGCATTGTGTACCAGCTGGAGGTGGGAAGGCTTTTGTCATTCTTGATGATTCTTTGATAACAGGAGTTACAAAAGGTTGCAGAGAGGATATAAAGGATGGATCACTTTTTCATGATTTGAAACAACACGGATCTGATTCATACTCCTGAATTCGAGACATTATTTCATAACAATGCAACTTAAATCAGCTCATAATGTTTAGTGTGTATGTTTAACATCAATGGACATCTATGTGTAGTTTAACTTCATCTGGGTGACAGAATTTACAGAGCAACTAAAAAGATCTCACATCTAGAGTCAATTGTAGGAAGATCTGGAACACGAGCACTTCAACCAACTGCCATACTGGATAATGTTTGAATCTACAATCACATATTGTTAGTAAAACAATAGTAAGCTATGTTGTGTTTGAAATTGTTTGATCAAAGAACAACATATAGACAAGGTTTTAAAAAATGAGAGAACCTATGATTGGACCCTGTGGCATACCAGAAGAAATCAACAGAGGGACTTCTTTCACAAATAAAAGAACAAAAGCAATCAAAGTCCGTGATGGCAGTCAGTTAATGGAGATACTTGAATCAAAATGTATTTGAGGTCAAACTGAGAAGGATCAGTGAAAATTTTAAGTTTTTATTTTATTGTTTGGCTGACGTTCTGTCTAAAACATTATGAAAGCCTTGAAAGAATTTTTTTTTTACTATTTTTATACATGTGCAGTTCATATTGTATTTATTTTTATATATGAGATAAAAAATCTCAGATCCACGGGTTGAACTAAACATTTTCACTATGGGGTATGATTCCCAGTTCATAGGTTTGTATGGCAGTGTGAAACTGTATCATCACATACTATTGAAGTTTAACAGTGTGTGACTACCTCTAGTGGATGTTGTGGAGTATTCTGTTGTCTTTGCTCCAAAGGTTTTGTACAGAGTTTTGGTGTTTCCTGTCACTGTGGGCTGCAGAGCACAGTAGTACACAGCAGAGTCAGACAGCTGAAGCTTCTGGATCTTCAGAGGAACTGACTTGTTCTTGATTGTTGCATTAAATCGGTCTTTCTTAAACTCAGCTGCATTGTCTGAAGAATCTGAGAAACATTTCAACATGTACTTTGGGGAATCATTTCCATCCTGTTTGTACCAGAATAAAGTAACTGAGTAACTGGTCTCAAATGTACATCCAAGTGTAACTGTCTCTCCTTCAGTAGCAATGACATCTCCTGGTGGCTGGGTCACACTGTCTTCTCCTTTACACTCTGGGGAAGAAGAGAACATGCAGAGGAAGAGATGAATCAATAAAGATGATCGATTAAAGGAAAACAATCAGTAGGTTTAAAGAGTTACATGTAGAATAGTTATCAGATTGAACCTTTCAGTTCTTTCTGACAAATGCCAGCAGAAATATTTTCTTTGTGCAACAAAATCACTAAATATGCAGCTCAGTAATATGTTAAACAGTTTTAAGAGGAAACAGGTTGTGCTTTCTATCTCACCAAAGAAAAGAGCAGCAAGAATAATCCACAGCCAATGTTCCATCTCTACAACAAGGTTTAAATCAACAGGAGAAACTAGCTGATGTTCAACATTCAGTGTGACAATTGTTCTCTTCACAGCAGCAGTTATTATTGACAGAATGGTTGAACACAGTGCAGAAGTAGTGCACCGCCTACTTGATAATGTCGCCCTCTAGTGGAGCTAAAAAGTTGAGTCCAACAGTGTGGAAAAAAGGCTTCCAGCAGCTTGTCAGTGTGTCAGCTTGTGTTTTTGTACAGAGACTGTGGGTTTGCTGTCACTGTGGGCCTCACAGCACAGTAGTACAGAGCAGAGTCTGTCACTGCAGCAGAGGAGATCTGCAGATCCATTTGGGTTTTATCCTCACTCACTGTAACTGACAGTCTAGAGACTGGGTTAGACATTAATGTTCCTGTTCCTGAGTGAGAGATGAGGAACTCTGGTGGTTTTCCTGGATATTGTCGATACCAGTAAAATTGATCTTGACCAGTTGCTTGTTTGTAGTATGTGTAGGACAGAGTAACAGTGCTGTCTTCTAAACTGGACTCTTGTTTCTTGACTGGAGTGAGTTCTTCACAGCTGACACCTAAAGGAAGACATAACTCTGTTATTTCATGTTGCAAAAGACTCTAAAAGGAATGAATCATTCCAGAAAATTTTGTAATTCAATTTTATCATCATCATGCAGAAACAACATACCTGTTATGATGTACAGTAGAGTAATAGTAGAGAAAGTTGTGTGCAGTGACAGCATGTTGAATAAAGGTAATGTTTCTGGTTTGTGTATTGAACTCTGCTGAATATGGAAGTTCCTCTCTCTTCTATAGTTCAGTAAAAGCTTAGCTCCTCCCTGAATCTCTCCATCTCCTCTTAGTTCTGTATTTTCTTCTCTCAGTTACCCTTCTTTCTGGTTAACAGACTGGTAGCAGCATTTTGATTTTGATTCTTTTATAACAGGAGTTACAGAAAGGTTGCAGTGATCTGAATCATTCTCCTGAATTAGAGTGACTACTGAACGTGGAATCATCTTTAACACAGAGCATCTCCGAGTTTATCAATAGTATCTATGGATAATTTTAGACTGTAAGTATAGTAACAAGTTGTATCTAAATACAAACTAACTATCTACATCAAATAACAGCAAGTTCAAAAATAAAGAAAATAAAAGTGCAGCTGTGTCATAACTTACATGAAATTCAAAAATAGATAGACCTGAATCCATAGCACTGACCTAAATAACCCTAAATAAAAACGCACCGTTAGCCTCGTACAAACACCGCCACATCGCAAGGTGCAAAAAAACCATCACACAATAGCAGAGGAGCTAATACTCCGGCAGCATTGGACATGGTCACAATCATAGGTGAGAAAAGTGCTGAGACACTGAATACTGTCCCTCTTTCCAGTGACACAATCGGGAGACGTATATTTGACATTTCAGACGACCTCCGAGAACAACTCACAGACAAACGTTAAAAATAAGTGATATTGTTGCAAATTTTGCACAAAAAAACAAATGTTAAAAAGTCATATATCTTTTGAAAAGGAATAAGCTGATGAAGCTGACAAGTGACCAGTGTTTATAGTTTAAAAAAGTTTTGAATGTTACTGTGTTAAGTCTATAAAAATGCACATCCCAGTGAATCATTTGCACTTTTTCTCTGTTTTGAGAATCACAGAGACTGAGCAGTCTTGTTTAAATGTTACAAATTAAGTTAATAAACTGAACTTGGAAATTGTTTTTAGTTGTTGCAGACGTTATCTCAGCTCATTTTATTAATCCATTTTGATAATCAGGTGATTGTATGCAGAATGCTGGTGCCAGCAACTCATACAGTGGTTTGTACCGATAAATAAATATTATCAGTTTCTCAATAGTATTAAAATTCAGGGGGGCGTGAGAAAACTTTATTTCCAATCAACTGTCTTTAATAAATGTCCATCTGAGTGACTCTACCTATATACACGTGCACTTTGTTTTATTTTTAAAGATATGAGATGAAAGTACAGAGTTGCTATATTACACCCATTTCCCTTTGATTTACAGCTATTGAACAGTTTTCCACAGTTTCTGAAACATAAATGTAGCATTTGTTGAAACGTGTTTATTGAGCTGACACTCTTATCCAGAACAGCTCACACTGTGGCAGCGTTGACAGCAGCATCTGTGGAACGATTCTGTCTGTATGGAAACCATAAGGGGTGTGTGTGTCATGACTATCCTTCCAAAACACTTCATCACAATTGGAGTGAGTGCAACAGGTCGTTAGACATTCAGACAGGTAACAGTGTCTTTCTATGGTAGGGGCACAATGGTGGTGGACTTGAAGCAGTTGGGGACCGCGGCCTGAGCGAGGGACAGGTTGTAGATGTCTGTTAACACCTCCGTCAGCTCTGATGAGCAAACCCTGAGTGCTCGCCCAGGGATGTTATCTGGGTCTGCTGCCTTCCGTCGGTTTGTTCTCCTCAGAGTGGAGCGCACCTCTACCGGTGACACAGACAGTGGTGTGTCCAGTATTCCCTCAGTGGCCAGAGTCTCTCCCTGTCGCCCGGATTTGAGGGCTTTGAAACGAGCGTAGAACTTGTTGAGCTCATCCGGTAGTGTGACTCTGCTGGTTAAGGCCCCCAAACTCTTCTGTTTGTAGTCTGGGATGACTTTAGATACATAATTCAGGTCACAAACGTGTATATATAAATTTGTTTCCATGGTGTCTTGTGTTTGAAGCATCATCCAGTTGGTTTGTCATTGATGTGGATTTGCTGCTCATGTGAATCCTCCCACAGTGTTTCATTAGCAGCTGTAACCACAGTGACTCTGATAAAACAGGAATTAGCAGAATCCATCTGATATGAAGCTGTGGTTTGAATACCACTTCCCTCCTCTTTGAAGAGTAGTCAGATATCTGTGTTCAGGTTTTTGTACAGCCTCTTCTACACTTTGTATCACTGTGTTTCTAGAGCACAGTAGTAGAGAGCTGTGTCTGCCAGGGTTAGTTTTCTGATGGTCAGGTCAGTTGATGATCTTGTTGTTTTAGATTCATATCGTTTATCTGGAATATATTCAGCACTACTATAGGATCTTGCTCCTTTATAGAGTATAAACTGAGGAGCCTGAAGGTCAGAATGTCTGTACCAGTGAAGGAGAATATAATCTGAAGTAGTCTGATATTGACATTTGAGTGTGACAGATTCTCCTTCTCTTCCACTGACTTTATCTCCTACAGGAGAGATTGTGTCTCCAGCTATTAGTCCTGGAAAAAGTGGAGAAAATGAAGCCATTAGACTAACATTGTTCATGAGGCTGAGAGGAGAGTGTACAGTGTTACTCTGTGGACAGAAACAGCTCAACTGTTGAGAGATTTCTGCTCTGAACTCCAGTTTCCATCAATCTTTAGAAAAGAATAAAAACATGTTGTGCTTTCTATCTTACCAAAGAAAAGAGCAGCAAGAATAATCCACAGCCAATGTTCCATCTCTACAACAAGGTTTAAATCAACAGGAGAAACTAGCTGATGTTCAACATTCAGTGTGACAATTGTTCTCTTCACAGCAGCAGTTATTATTGACAGAATGGTTGAACACAGTGCAGAAGTAGTGCACCGCCTACTTGATAATGTCGCCCTCTAGTGGAGCTAAAAAGTTGAGTCCAACAGTGTGGAAAAAAGGCTTCCAGCAGCTTGTCAGTGTGTCAGCTTGTGTTTTTGTACAGAGACTGTGGGTTTGCTGTCACTGTGGGCCTCACAGCACAGTAGTACAGAGCAGAGTCTGTCACTGCAGCAGAGGAGATCTGCAGATCCATTTGGGTTTTATCCTCACTCACTGTAACTGACAGTCTAGAGACTGGGTTAGACATTAATGTTCCTGTTCCTGAGTGAGAGATGAGGAACTGTGGTGGTTTTCCTGGATATTGTCGATACCAGAAGAAATATTCAGTAGTTGCTTTTCTGGAGTATTTGTAGGACAGAGTAACAGTGCTGTCTTCTAAACTGGACTCTTGTTTCTTGACTGCAGTGAGTTCTTCACAGCTGACACCTAAAGGAAGAGATAACTCTGTAACTTTATGATCTAAAGGTTTTTATCAATGAAGCTCTTTTAATGTTAATGATCTCACCTACCTCTTATTGTGAGCAGAAACAAAGTCACAAACAGACTGAAGTTCACTGACAGCATCTTAAAGATAAAGACAATCTGTCTGTTTTTTGGATGAAACACCACTGTGAAAGTTTCTGTCTTTTCTGTACTTGAGTCTCAGTTTCGCTCCTCCCTTAATCCCTCCCTCCTTCCTCTCACAACTCTGACAAATAGTGTGTTTGTCACTGCTGTGCTGCTGTTATTCACTAAATGCCATCATTTCCATCAGGTAACAAGTAGCTGATAAGGTCACACTGATTGACACTTTACAGCACGTGAAGGTCCTGACTGAGTTCAATCTTTAAACCTACTATAATTAACTTTTAACTGGTTATAAAACAGTCCATATTTAAGACTGACATATCTATATGATGAACATAAGCATACAAGACCTGCAGTGATTAGATTGATTCATTCTACATGTAAAATTGTTAATTCCTGCCACTGGGTCAGATTAAATCAGAGTTCAATTAAAATCATTTCAATGAAACTCTACTGCTTTTGTCCACAGGCGCCAACAGAGTCTACAAAGAATAAAATGTCCTTGTTACTTTAATCAGATGATAAACTACTCTTCAATTACAGTAGACACACATCCATTACTTATTAAACACTCAAACAGTGTTATTCACATGACACATAACTTGAATTGAATTGAAAATAAATCACCTACAATGTTGATTTTCAGCTCCAAAGAGGAAGATTGTTTGCTTCTTTCATATTCAGAAATACATTTTGTATGCTTTAAGTCAGCTGATAATGAAAGATAAGTGTCAAACATTATACCCAGACTATGAATGCTGAGTTTAACATCAACAGACAGCATATTTGCTCTCACCTGCTTTACAGGATTTTGTGGGAAATTAAAATCTAGATAAACTCAATTGTACGATGATCTGAAACACCAGCTCTTCACATGTTTTATACCATGGTCGGAGTGAATACTGGATTCTGATTGGCTGCTGGATGTCCATTAATTCCTGATGTAGGACACTTAACTGCCCCTCTGAACTTATTGATACTTTATATTAGTGATCCTCCCACATCCCATATGCTATTCAGCTCACTACTTCAGACTGCAACCGTCAGTCCACAGGACCTCTTGTTGGTGAAAATCTTGATTTGATTTGGGGACAATGACATGGCTGATAGCTAGCTAGGCTTGTGTTTAAACATACTGTCATGTTAAATTCAATGTTTGTTGACCGTACACAATGTTACTGAGAATCTTGCTATCATAATGTCAGCTCTCTGTCTCATAGCTGAGCCAAAGCGCTCTCTGAGTAGAGGGAACTAGAAATATCTTCAGTTTCCAAGTTGTATCTATGGTTCGTCCTATTTACTGGAGTAGTGAACATTGTTTTTGTTGCATCAGAACCTTATAGGTTGGTAATGATTCTTCCAGGTATTAGTCAAACCCTCAGGCGTTACCAGGGAAACACTAGGGCTTGTAAAATAATTTAGATTTTGATTCCAAACATGAAAATATAAAATACAGATTATTTTTCTTCATTGGAAAGTGACCATGGTATAAGTGGATTCATGCAGTTTGAGGTGTCCATTTTACAGAATGAATGGACATTGTGGACACACACATGGTCGATTAATTCCTGATAGTAGACACATTGTCAGACATTATCCTTTACATAAACCAGCCATTCAATCCCATACCATTGAAGTTTAACAGTGTGTGACTCCCTCTAGTGGATGTTGTGGAGTATTCTGTTGTCTTTGCTCCAAAGGTTTTTGTACAGAGTTTTGGTGTTTCCTGTCACTGTGGGCTGCAGAGCACAGTAGTACACAGCAGAGTCAGACAGCTGAAGCTTCTGGATCTTCAGAGGAACTGATGGTTTGTTGATTGCAGCATTAAATCTTTCCTTCGGGAAGTCAGCAGCATTATCTTCTGTTCCAAAAGTATCACGACGCAAAATATACACAGGAAAGTCATTGACTTCCTGTTTGTACCAGAACAAATATGCAGTTGTGGAAACACTGGTCTCAAATGTACATCCAAGTGTAACTGTCTCTCCTTCAGTAGCAATGACATCTTCGGGTGGCTGGGTCACTCTGTCTTCTCCTTTACACTCTGGGGAAGAAGAGAACATGCAGAGGAAGAGATGAATCAATAAAGATGATTGATTAAAGGAGAACAATCAGTAGGTTTAAAGAGTTACCTAGCCAGAGAGTCAGAATCAGGATGTTTCTCAGCCAGTGTTTCATGTCTGCAGTGAGAGGGGAGGAGAGAGAGGAAGAACATTGATACTCTGATGGATCTGGGCCTTCACATCATTGGTCCTTCCTCTTTATCATCTGTTGAGGAACTCTCAACATTTACATCTCATTTATATTCAGCAGTGAAATATCTCAGAAACTACTGAATGGATTGTCATGAGCTTTTATCCAGATATTCATGGTTCACAGAGGATGATGGATTCCCCTCAACTGAAGACACAGTTGAAGTTAATATGAGACTTCAACAGTGAGATCCAGTGGGTTTCTTCCAAAGTTTAAGACTTTTTAACATAAAATTGCCTCTGCACAAAAAGATTTAGATGGTATCTTTTTTTGTGTAACTCAGACTGCTGAATCATCATATTACCTTGAACTGAACTTTGGAATATATTTCTGTACAGAACGAGGACTATGGAGTTTGTCCCCCATCACTAGGATGGAATTCACATCAGGAAAATATATTTTAAAGACCAGGGTGAACAGGAGGAATGATTACAGAAAGAATCATGTTTTAATGTACATATGAACATGTGAATGTTGTTTTAAGACAGACTGTTAACTGAATAACTATTTATTTTATCACTGGATCTTATTATCAGTGTCCACTTGATGGGGCTGTTGTTCAGTAAAAGCAGAAGCTGGAGTGTGTAAATCTTCAGTGAGGAGCTGTCAGGTTTTTGTACAGAGTTTTGGTGTTTCCTGTCACTGTGGGCCTCACAGCACAGTAGTACACAGCAGAGTCTGTCACTGCAGCAGAGGAGATGTTCATATCTATTTGGTTTTGCTCCACTTTAATCTTCAGTCCAGGGATTTGTTCATTTACTACATTTCCTGAACCAGAGTGTGAGATGAGGAACTCTGGTGGTTTTCCTGGATATTGTCGATACCAGAAGAAATAATCACTACCAGTTGCTTGTTTGTTGTATGTGTAGGACAGAGTAACAGTGCTCTCTTCTAAACTGGACTCTTCATCCTTTACTGGAGTGAGTTCTTCACAGCTGACACCTAAAGGGAGAGATAACTCTGTCATTTCGTGTTGCAAAAGACTCTTTGTAATTCAATTTCATCATCACCATGCAGAAACAACATACCTGTTATGATGTACAGTAGAGTAATAGTAGAGAAAGTTGTGTGCAGTGACAGCATGTTGAATAAAGGTAATGTTTCTGGTTTGTGTATTGAACTCTGCTGAATATGGAAGTTCCTCTCTCTTCTATAGTTCAGTAACAGCTTAGCTCCTCCCTGAATCTCTCCCTCTCCTCTTAGATCTGTATTTTCTTCCTCCTGGTTAACAGACTGGTAGCAGCATTTTCTACCAGCTGGAGGTGGGAAGGCTTTTGTTTATTCTTTTATTACTGGAGTTACATGAGTGATTTAAAGGATGGATCACCTTTTTCAGGGTTTGTAAATATAAGAATTTTGTTCTTAAGTGGAGGAAATCATCATCACAGTACAATTTAAGTCTGTCAATGAAAAGGAAGCTCAGTGTCAAAAATTACATGGCCATGTGTAACATTAATGGAGAGTGCACTCAGATTTGATTTCAGACGTTTTTCAGAATTTTCAGGGCGAATCAACAAATCTCACTCAATTAATAGGTCTGGAACACCAACAGTTAATGAACCAGCTGCCATGACTACTGAATTTTTAAAATAATCATATAATGTATAAAAATAAAACTGATGTTGTCTTTAGAAATATTTTGATCTAAAGTAGATGTCGCAATCATAGATTTTAGCCCCCGAGTCATTAAATATTAAGTATCTGCTGATCCTTAATCTGATACTTGTATTGTGTTTAGATCATACAGTGCACATTACATATATGCTTGATAATTCAATTATTTTGCATTGCATTAAGAAACAAAAACGCCTGCATCAAAGCTGTTCCTTAATGTTTTTTGATGTTCTTTTACATAATAATGTATAAAATAAAAGACTATAATGTTTTTGGTCTTGTCCTGTCTGGAGGGAGTTTCTCTCTCCAGTGTTTGTTGCTTCAGTGCAGCTTTTACCTTTTATGCCTATCAGCGAAACATCTAGGAAGGAGGGCACCCACTTGATAACCCAGAGGATGCCATCACTCACTTGACCATCCACAGAGTCTTAGTAGTGTCTCAGGAATGCAGACGGTGTACGGGTCCCACCCACACATGGCTACCAAAAAGTTCAAAGAGGAATATACCCCTTGAGTCAGTGAGAGCGGGGCGGAAGATGACTCGTCTGCAGACAACCCGGGAACGAATACAGGAACGGAACAGACTACGAGAATGATGGTCAATCAGCATACCTGAGGCTCCAACAGCTACAGCAGGACACACTCTCAAGAGCTGCATATGTGGCTGGGAAAAGGTTACTTCCACCAAAGGCCTTAAAATACATCAAGGCATAAAAAGGTGCCTGAAGAAGGGTCAACAGGGAACTCGCATCGACAGCTACTTTCTCAGAAGCAGGTCGAGTCAGTCGACTGAAGTTCAGCAGCAGGACACAAACCAAAGTCTGCAGGACATCAACATCCCTGTCCCTCAGGAGGAAGAACCAGGCACAGAAGAGCAACCTGAACCCAACCCATCATGACCTGCAACAGAGAAGAAGATCCAGGGGCAAATGCCATTAGTCAAATGGCCAAAATCCTGTGATAAGACACAAGGAAGGAGGTCAACACTGATCTCTGCAACATCCTAGAAGGGATCAGAGGCACCACCATCAAGAAGTTGGGGAAAATGGGGGATCTAATCTACGCCTATGGAGTAGAAATGTTCGGAGTGGTCTAAAGCAAGCGATCTACTCCGTCAATCCCTATCAAGTCCAGAAGGCAGACAGAAATAGATCATCAAAGAGAGAAGGCAGCTGAAGAAGCAATGGAGGAAGGCCACTGAGGAGGAGAAGGAGGACATAAACCTGCTGCAGGGAGAGATCCAGAGTAGGTTTGCATCACTGAGGAGAGCTAAAAACCTTTTGAGGAAATGTAGAAGGAAGGAGCAAAAGAGAACAGGCTTCGACAAAAATCCCTTTAAATTTGTGAAGAGTCTCTTAAATTTGTGAAGAGTCCACCTACACTAAAAATGAAATGTGCAACTTAAATATAAGTAGTTGTGCAAAAAGTTTGTTTGTCGTAAGTTGGAGTTTAAACCAGTCTTAGTCAGCAGGGTTGGAGGTACTGGGAGCTGTGGTTGTGAAGGTTGGAGGTACTGGGAGCTGTGGTTGTGAAGGTTGGAGGTACTGGGAGCTGTGGTTGTGAAGGTTGGAGGTACTGGGAGCTGTGGTTGTGGAGGTTGGAGGTAGATAGTGCTGCAGGCTCACTACGATCAACATTAGACTCTATCGCTCCTATAAAAAGGAAATTATTAAAACATAGGAGACTAGCACCTTGGTACAACCACCAAACCCACCAGTTAAAGCAAATAGCTAGGAAATCTGAAAGGAAATGGCGCTCTTCCAAATTATCAGAACATCGCTCAATTTGGCAAGATAATCTTAAAACCTATAGAAAGGCCCTCCGTAATACCAGAGGAGCCTATTATTCAGCACTAATAGAAGAAAATAAGAATAACCCTAGGTTCCTCTTCAGCACTGTAGCCAGGCTGACAGAGAGCCACAGCTCTATTGAGCCACATATCCCCATAAACTTAAGTAGCAATGACTTCATGAGCTTCTTCTATAATAAAATTATTACTATTAGAGAAAAAATTAATCACCAACTGCCATCAACAGTTATCAGTGGCTCTCTAAGTTCAGGGACTTTAACTAATGTAAACTCAGATATATATTTAGACTGTTTTTCTGCTATCGATCTTCATCAGTTAACTTCAATCATTTCTTCATCGAAGCAAGTCTGTTGGACCCGATCCCAACTAGGCTGCTTAAAGAAGTTGTTCCCTCAATTGGCACTTCTTTACTGGATATGATTAATCTTTCTTTATTATCAGGATATGTACCACAGTCCTTTAAAGTAGCTGTAATTAAACCCCTTCTTAAAAAGTCCACTCTTGACCCAGGGGTTTTAGCCAACTATAGACCGATTTCTAACCTCCCCTTCCTCTCTAAGATTCTGGAGAAAGTAGTCGCCAAAGAGTTGTGTGACTTTCTACATAACAGTAGTCTATTTGAGGATTTTCAGTCAGGATTTAGAGTTCATCATAGCACAGAGACAGCTCTGGTTAAAGTTAATAATGACCTTCTGACTGCTTCTGACAATGGACTTGTCTCTGTACTTGTATTATTAGATCTTAGTGCTGCATTTGACACCATTGACCATAATATTCTTTTAGAGAGACTTGAGCATCAAATTGGCATTAAAGGAACCGCACTAAGCTGGTTTAAGTCATATTTATCAGATCGCTCGCAGTTTGTACATGTTAACGATGAATCTTCAATAAATACTACAGTTAGTCATGGAGTTCCACAAGGTTCTGTACTTGGACCAGTACTATTTACTTTATATATGCTCCCTTTAGGCAACATTATTAGGAATCACTCCATTAACTTTCACTGTTATGCAGATGATACGCAGTTATATCTATCAATCAAACCCAATGAAATTAATCAATTATCTAAATTACAAACATGTCTTACGGACATAAAATCCTGGATGAGCTGCAATTTTCTGATGTTAAACTCAGAAAAAAACGAAATTCTTGTTCTTGGCCCCAAAAACCTTAGAGACTCACTGTATAAAGATATAGTTACTCTAGATGGCATTACCTTGGCCTCTAGCACCACTGTCAGGAATCTTGGAGTTATCTTTGATCAGGATTTGTCATTTAATTCCCACATGAAGCAAACCTCTAGGACTGCCTTCTTTCATTTACGTAATATTACAAAAATTAGACACATACTATCACAGACAGATGCAGAAAAACTAATCCATGCATTTGTTACTTCTAGGCTGGATTACTGCAACTCTTTATTATCAGGTTGCCCCAATAAGTCCATTAAAACGCTCCAATTAATTCAGAACGCTGCAGCACGAGTACTGACAGGAACTAGAAAAAGAGATCACATTTCTCCTGTACTAGCTTCTCTGCATTGGCTCCCTGTAAAATGTAGAATAGAATTTAAAATCCTCCTCCTCACCTATAAAGCTTTTCATGGTCAGGCCCCTTCATATCTTAAAGAGCTCATAGTACCCTATTACCCATCTAGAACACTACGTTCTCTGAATGCTGGGCTACTTGTGGTTCCTATAGTCTCTAAAAGTAGAACAGGAGCCAGAGCCTTCAGTTACCAAGCTCCTCTCCTGTGGAACCAGCTTCCAGTTGTGGTTCTGGAGGCAGACACCCTCACCACATTCAAGAGTAGGCTTAAGACATTCCTCTTTGATAAAGCTTATAGTTAGGGCTGGATCAGGTGAGTCCTGAACCATCCCTTAGTTATGCTGCTATAGGCCTAGACTATCGGGGCATTTCCCATGGTGCACTGAGCTCCTCTCTTCCTCTCTCTTTCTGCACTCATTCATGTCACATTAATGCATGTTACTAACTTCACTTCTTCCCCGGAGTTCTTGTGCTTTCTCGTCTCGCAGGTTCTTATCGATCCTGGTGGAGCCTCCTGCCATGGTCCTGCTAGATTGCCATTGCCAATACTGTTGTTGCTGTGCCCCTGTCTGTCTGTCTGTCTGTCTGTCTGTCTGTCTGTCTCTCTCTCTCTCTCTCTCTCTCTCTCTCTCTCTCTCTCTCTCTCTCTCTCACACCAACTGGTCGAGACAGACGACCACCCACCTAGAGCCGGAGGATCTGTCCTAGGTTTCTGCCTTTTAACAGGCAGTTTTTCCCTTGCCCTTGTCTCCAAGGTCTTGCTCATGGTGGTACTGTTGGGTCTCTGTAATTAATGTTATAAAGAGTTCGGTCTAGATCTGCTCTATTTGAAAAGTGTCCTGAGATAACTTCTGTTATGAATTGGCGCTATACAAATAAAATTGAATTGAATTGAATTGAATTTAGTAAATATAAAGACAGTAGCAATCAAAACCTGAGTCTGGGTTGTCAATCAGTTTATGGAGATACTTGATTAAAACTGTATGATTTGTCAGTAGTGGAGTTAAATATAACTGTGTGTGTGTGTGTGTGTGTGTGTGTGTGTGTGTGTGTGTGTGTGAGAGAGAGAGAGAGAGAGAGAGAGAGAGAGAGAGATGACTGGTCTAATGTAATGTAATGTAATGCTCATTAGAACTAACTGGAATCTTTTGTGTTTGTCCCGTTCCCTGCCTATCCCTCCCTTTAGATGGTCACATGTGACTATTTCCCATTAAAACCTTGTTATAACATCCAAAATGTTAACCTACACAAACATTGTGTAACTGTTAGAGGATTTAGGCTAATCTTGTCCTGGTTGGCTCCCTGGTAGAGCCTGCCATCAGTGTGTGAATGGCTGAATGATAGACATGTATTGTAGAGTGCTTTGAGTGGTTGATAATACTAGAAAAGCATTATATATGCAAGAACAATCCATTTACCATATTCTTCACTGTGTCAGAACCTATAGGTGTGCATCACCTGTGTGATCATGAGAAGGCTGAAGAACCAGGAGTGACAAGATATCACCGGCTGCTGGGGTGCAGCATTAAACCCAGAGACAGGTCGGCAAGCAGAGGCAAAACATACAGAGAATGAAACCAAGTTCACATCAGTCATAATAAGATATTATGTAAGAATGAATGTATGTGTGAGGCTGTTGGGTAATATTTTGCATGTCTATGTCTCCAACAGTAAACTGGCTAATATTGTTTGTTTGTCTGTGTGTTTTCCCCTCATGATCCAGACATTTTGGAAATGAAAAGTCTCCTGCCACAAGATCTTCAGAGCCAGTGAGTATTCATGTTATCCTGATAAAGACTGTGAATGGATAATGTGCATACTAGAGGCCATATTACTGCCAGTTTGTCAGCACAAAGACAAACAATATTGTACTCATCTATGCTGTGTATGAATCCAGTGGTGCCGAATGGTTAACAATGGTTAAACAACTTCTTTCAAATATGAAAATGTACATAGTGGTTCAAACATGAATCCCATTCCACACATTAACATGAATCCCTGTTTTCTATGACTTTCCCATCATGCTGGCCAGTAGTCTTTGTAACACAGTAATGTAAGTTGGCTAGTCATTCCCCAAAGTTATCCAGGAAATAGCTCTGCAGTCCAATGGCCACTTTAACATCCTTTCTGAGTAAAAGCCTTTAACTATAATGTCTCATCAATTTAAATGAAGTTTGTTTAAAAGAGTAGTTCACTTTAAATTAAAAATCAGTCATTACCTAACCCTCATGCTGAAAGAAGGTCAGGTTATTTTTTTCAATTCACAAAACACTCCTGGAGTTTCACATGAAAACAGCTTGCTGCATCCTCCCAAACAGCTGTAGTCAACAGCGGCTTTGTTTCAAACGTTAAAAAACAACTTTACAAAAACATAAAAAGGCCTTCATACTGCTTCTCTATCCTAATCCAAGTTTTCCAAAGTCCAGACATGCCAAGTTGACCTGAAAAGTCGTCATTTACACCATGTGTTGAGCAGAAATCTTCACTGTAGCTTCTTAGCTGGGAGCTGCGTTGACGTACACACTGTTTGATCTGTGGGTGTGGGTTTGCTTGACCACAGTGCAGAGCTCAGAACCTGAGGATTCTTCACTTGTTTTTTGCATTTAAAACGTAGTCACTATTTTCTGCAGTTGTTTGGGAAAATGCTACAACACTGATTTCCTGTGAAACTCCAGCAGTGTTCATTTAAAATGAACTATAAATAAAATCCTACTTTTTACAGTAAAGACCTTTCAGTAATAGTTTCTCTCTGTGTGTGTCCCCTCCAGGAGCATCAAAGATCCAGACGATTTCTGCCAATTTGGAGGAGGATTCAGATTTTTCTGCTTTTTCTGCTGTGTTGTACCTCTGTTACAGATTCATTGACCCTTTGTGGTATATTTTCATTTTACTTAATAATACACTGTATAGTTAGGATTCTTAATTAAAAGACTGTAATGCTTCTCCACAGATGTTATCAGAACTACCTTATACAGAGCCCCCAAGGGTTAGGAGAATAAAGAAGACCACAACTCCCTCAGCTCAACAACACAATTTGTTGCTTCCTCCATCCATTTCAAAGGTGAAATCTTGTAATAATTTAGCAAAAATCTGTAAAATAATAATATTTTCCTGCAGAACTTTTAGCATTGTCCCTTTATTGAAGGTGATTGATCATAATTATTTGGCGAAAATCTGTAAAATAACGGTATTTTTCTGTAAACATTTTAATGTAATTTCCTGTAAATTTAATGTTTTTACACATTATTTGAATTAGGGTATTTTACTTTAATTTTACTTTCTTACAGTGTGGTGGATGACTTGTGGTCGATGACTTTGACTCCTTCCCAGTCAATGCTGTGACTGATTTTGGTCTGGAGTTCTCAGACAGCTGATGTTGTCTGTTTCTGTTGTTCATTCAGTCTCTTGTTCAGGGTTCTTGCTGCTTCACAATATAGTGTTCCCCATAGTTATTTAATGCTTTATCAGAAACCACTCCAGTCTTTCTCTTTGGATGAACCCTGAACCATTACACTTGGTTGAAAGCTCCTTCAAGGGACCGTGCCTTTGCTGTGTCTGCTCCTAAATTATGGAATGATCTGCCTCTGCACATTAAACAGGCCTCTTCTCTGTCTGTTTTTAAAACCAGTCTTAAAACCCATCTCTTCTCTGTGGCCTTTGACACCTAGTAAGATGTCGACTTTATTTACTTGATTTATTTTTTGTATTTGTTATTTTTATTTTTTTGATTGCTTGTTATTGCATGGTTATTATTTTTATTTATGTCTTTTCATTTTATTGTTGTATTATATGTTATTTTGCGCCTCATGTGAGCTGTTATGTCTTTTATTTATGATGTCTTATTTATTCTCCTGTAAAGCACTTTGGTCAACTTTGGTTGTTTTAAAGTGCTTAACAAATAAAGTTGGATTGGATTGGATTGGATACTAACTCCACCATTGAGGCCTCCAGACTCAAATTCAGTTCTCTTTCATTTCACAGCAGTGTGATGTTCAAACTCATTGTAGAGAAACCACAAAGGGTGGAATAGATGATCAACAACTGCACCTCCTCCACTGTTCCCCTGTCCCAAGGCGTCCCCCAGGGTTCGGTGCTTGGTCCTCTCCTCTTCATACTTTACCTGCTCCCCATTGGCAACATCATTCACCACCATGGTCTCCACTTCCACTGTTATGCTGATGACGTCCAGCTTTATATCTCTACCAAATCCATCACCCCATCCACTCACTCCACTCTCTCCAACTGCCTCACCGACATCAAATCCTGGATGCATTCCAATTTCCTCAAACTCAACTGTGACAAATCAGACCTTATCATTATCGGCCCCAAATCCCTCACCAAAACCACAGACAGTTTCCACCTCACCATTGACAACTCCACCCTGTCTCCATCCCCCCACAGTCGCAACCTCGGAGTCATCTTTGACAATAACCTCTCCTTTGAACATCACATAAACCAAATCACCAGAACTGCCTTCTTTCATCTCAAGAACATTGCCCGTCTTCGCCCATCACTCTCCTTCTCTGCTGCTGAAACCCTCATCCACGCCTTCATCACCTCCAGAATCGACTATTGCAACAGCATCCTCTATGGCACACCATCCAAAACTCTAAATAAGCTACAGTACATCAAAAACGCTGCTGCACGTATGCTCACCCACACCCGTGATCACATCACTCCCGTCCTCCAGAACATCCACTGGCTCCCAGTTCCACATTGCATTCAGTTCAAAATCCTCCTCCTTACACACAAAGCCCTCCATAACCAGGCTCCTTCCTACCTCACTGACCTGCTCCGTCGCCACAATCCATCCTGTAGCCTCCGCTCATCTGATGCAAGCCTCCTGACTCCACCACCCAGGACCAAGCACCAAACCTGGGGCGACAGAGCCTTCTCTGAAGCTGCCCCCTCCCTCTGGAACTCTCTCCCCAAACACATCCGTGACTGTACCGACCTTCCAACATTCAAATCTCTGACAAAAACTCACCTTTTTAAAATTGCTTTTAACGTTTAGCTTAGTCTGATGTGTTTTTAGTGTTTTACTATTTGATGTTGTTTTGCTGCTTTTATGTTTTTATGTAAAGTGTCTTTGAGTATTTAGAAAAGCGCTTATAAATAAAATGTATTATTATTATTATTATTATTTATTTAAAAGATTGAATGTCGGACACATTGTTGTTCAGATGTCACATATTACTCATTTTAATTTTCAGTGTTGATTTATTTGTTTCCATGGAGTCTTGTGTTTGAAGCATCATCCAGTTGGTTTGTCATTGATGTGGATTTGCTGCTCATGTGAATCCTCCCACAGTGTTTCATTAGCAGCTGTAACCACAGTGACTCTGATAAAACAGGAATTAGCAGAATCCATATGATATGAAGCTGTGGTTTGAATACCACTTCCCTCCTCTTTGAAGAGTAGTCAGATATCTGTGTTCAGGTTTTTGTACAGCCTCTTCTACACTTTGTATCACTGTGTTTCTAGAGCACAGTAGTAGAGAGCTGTGTCTGCCAGGGTTAGTTTTCTGATGGTCAGTTCAGTTGATGTAGGTGTTGTTTTAGATTCATATCGATTATCTGGAATATATTCACGACCTGTGTTATCTTTTGCTCCTTTCCAGAGTATAAACTGAGGAGCCTGAAGCTCAGAATGTCTGTACCAGTGAAGGTAAATATTTCTGTATGCTGTGTCATATTGACATTTGAGTGTGACAGATTCTCCTTCTCTTCCACTGACTTTATCTCCTACAGGAGAGATTGTGTCTCCAGCTATTAGTCCTGGAAAAAGTGGAGAAAATGAAGCCATTAGACTAACATTGTTCATGAGGCTGAGAGGAGAATACAGTGGAAAATATCAAGTGTACAGTGTTACTCTGTGGACAGAAACAGCTCAACTGTTGAGAGATTTCTGCTCTGAACTCCAGTTTCCATCAATCTTTAGAAAAGAATAAAAACATGTTGTGCTTTCTATCTTACCAAAGAAAAGAGCAGCAAGAATAATCCACAGCCAATGTTCCATCTCTACAACAAGGTTTAAATCAACAGGAGAAACTAGCTGATGTTCAACATTCAGTGTGACAATTGTTCTCTTCACAGCAGCAGTTATTATTGACAGAATGGTTGAACACAGTGCAGAAGTAGTGCACCGCCTACTTGATAATGTCGCCCTCTAGTGGAGCTAAAAAGTTGAGTCCAACAGTGTGGAAAAAAGGCTTCCAGCAGCTTGTCAGTGTGTCAGCTTGTGTTTTTGTACAGAGACTGTGGGTTTGCTGTCACTGTGGGCCTCACAGCACAGTAGTACAGAGCAGAGTCTGTCACTGCAGCAGAGGAGATCTGCAGATCCATTTGGGTTTTATCCTCACTCACTGTAACTGACAGTCTAGAGGTTGTTGCATTTTGTGTTCCCAAGTGAAAGATGAGGAACTCTGGTGGTTTTCCTGGATATTGTCGATACCAGTAAAACTGATCACTACCAGTTGCTTTTCTGGAGTATTTGTAGGACAGAGTAACAGTGCTGTCTTCTAAACTGGACTCTTGTTTCTTGACTGCAGTGAGTTCTTCACAGCTGACACCTAAAGGAAGAGATAACTCTGTAACTTTATGATCTAAAGGTTTTTATCAATGAAGCTCTTTTAATGTTAATGATCTCACCTACCTCTTATTGTGAGCAGAAACAAAGTCACAAACAGACTGAAGTTCACTGACAGCATCTTAAAGATAAAGACAATCTGTCTGTTTTTTGGATGAAACACCACTGTGAAAGTTTCTGTCTTTTCTGTACTTGAGTCTCAGTTTTGCTCCTCCCTTAATCCCTCCCTCCTTCCTCTCACAACTCTGACAAATAGTGTGTTTGTCACTGCTGTGCTGCTGTTATTCACTAAATGCCATCATTTCCATCAGGTAACAAGTAGCTGATAAGGTCACACTGATTGACACTTTACAGCACGTGAAGGTCCTGACTGAGTTCAATCTTTAAACCTACTATAATTAACTTTTAACTGGTTATAAAACAGTCCATATTTAAGACTGACATATCTATATGATGAACATAAGCATACAAGACCTGCAGTGATTAGATTGATTCATTCTACATGTAAAATTGTTAATTCCTGCCACTGGGTCAGATTAAATCAGATTTCAATTAAAATCATTTCAATGAAACTCTACTGCTTTTGTCCACAGGCGCCAACAGAGTCTACAAAGAATAAAATGTCCTTGTTACTTTAATCAGATGATAAACTACTCTTCAATTACAGTAGACACACATCCATTACTTATTAAACACTCAAACAGTGTTATTCACATGACACATAACTTGAATTGAATTGAAAATAAATCACCTACAATGTTGATTTTCAGCTCCAAAGAGGAAGATTGTTTGCTTCTTTCATATTCAGAAATACATTTTGTATGCTTTAAGTCAGCTGATAATGAAAGATAAGTGTCAAACATTATACCCAGACTATGAATGCTGAGTTTAACATCAACAGACAGCATATTTGCTCTCACCTGCTTTACAGGATTTTGTGGGAAATTAAAATCTAGATAAACTCAATTGTACGATGATCTGAAACACCAGCTCTTCACATGTTTTATACCATGGTCGGAGTGAATACTGGATTCTGATTGGCTGCTGGATGTCCATTAATTCCTGATGTAGGACACTTAACTGCCCCTCTGAACTTATTGATACTTTATATTAGTGATCCTCCCACATCCCATATGCTATTCAGCTCACTACTTCAGACTGCAACCGTCAGTCCACAGGACCTCTTGTTGGTGAAAATCTTGATTTGATTTGGGGACAATGACATGGCTGATAGCTAGCTAGGCTTGTGTTTAAACATACTGTCATGTTAAATTCAATGTTTGTTGACCGTACACAATGTTACTGAGAATCTTGCTATCATAATGTCAGCTCTCTGTCTCATAGCTGAGCCAAAGCGCTCTCTGAGTAGAGGGAACTAGAAATATCTTCAGTTTCCAAGTTGTATCTATGGTTCGTCCTATTTACTGGAGTAGTGAACATTGTTTTTGTTGCATCAGAACCTTATAGGTTGGTAATGATTCTTCCAGGTATTAGTCAAACCCTCAGGTGTTACCAGGGAAACACTAGGGCTTGTAAAATAATTTAGATTTTGATTGCAAACATGAAAATATAAAATACAGATTATTTTTCTTCATTGGAAAGTGACCATGGTATAAGTGGATTCATGCAGTTTGAGGTGTCCATTTTACAGAATGAATGGACACCCACATGGTCGATTAATTCCTGATAGTAGACACATTGTCAGACATTATCCTTTACATAAACCAGCCATTCAATCCCATACCATTGAAGTTTAACAGTGTGTGACTCCCTCTAGTGGATGTTGTGGAGTATTCTGTTGTCTTTGCTCCAAAGGTTTTTGTACAGAGTTTTGGTGTTTCCTGTCACTGTGGGCTGCAGAGCACAGTAGTACACAGCAGAGTCAGACAGCTGAAGCTTCTGGATCTTCAGAGGAACTGACTTATTCTTGATTGTAGCATTAAATCGGTCTTTCTTAAACTGAGCAGCATTTTCTGATGAATCTGAGAAACATTTCAGCATGAACTTTGGGGAATCAATTCCATCCTGTTTGTACCAGAACAAATATGCAGTTGTGGAAACACTGGCCTCAAATGTACATCCAAGTGTAACTGTCTCTCCTTCAGTAGCAATGACATCTCCTGGTGGCTGGGTCACTCTGTCTTCTCCTTTACACTCTGGGGAAGAAGAGAACATGCAGAGGAAGAGATGAATCAATAAAGATGATTGATTAAAGGAGAACAATCAGTAGGTTTAAAGAGTTACCTAGCCAGAGAGTCAGAATCAGGATGTTTCTCAGCCAGTGTTTCATGTCTGCAGTGAGAGGGGAGGAGAGAGAGGAAGAACATTGATACTCTGATGGATCTGGGCCTTCACATCATTGGTCCTTCCTCTTTATCATCTGTTGAGGAACTCTCAACATTTACATCTCATTTATATTCAGCAGTGAAATATCTCAGAAACTGCTGAATGGATTGTCATGAACTTTTATCCAGATATTCATGGTTCACAGAGGATGATGGATTCCCCTCAACTGATAACACAGTTGAAGTTAATATGAGACTTCAACAGTGAGATCCAGTGGGTTTCTTCCAAAGTTTAAGACTTTTAACATGAAATTGCCTCTGCACAAAAAGATTTAGATGGTATCTTTTTTTGTGTAACTCAGACTGCTGAATCATCATATTACCTTGAACTGAACTTTGGAATATATTTCTGTACAGAACGAGGACTATGGAGTTTGTCCCCCATCACTAGGATGGAATTGACATCAGGAAAATATATTTTAAAGACCAGTATGAACAGGAGGAATGATTACAGAAAGAATCATGTTTTAATGTACATATGAACATGTGAATGTTGTTTTAAGACAGACTGTTAACTAAATAACTATTTATTTTATCACTGGATCTTATTATCAGTGTCCACTTGATGGGGCTGTTGTTCAGTAAAAGCAGAAGCTGAAGTCTGTAAATCTTCAGTGAGGAGCTGTCAGGTTTTTGTACAGAGTTTTGGTGTTTCCTGTCACTGTGGGCCTCACAGCACAGTAGTACACAGCAGAGTCTGTCACTGCAGCAGAGGAGATCTCCAGATGAAACTCCTTTGAATTTTTGTCATGTGTTAAAGACAACCTTGCTATTTTCTCTGAATATTCCATGATGAGAAGCTGTGGAGGTGAACTGGACTTCTGTTGATACCAGAAAACGTTGTTGACAGAATCTGAATATTTACAGGAGAGAGTCACAGTGTCTCCTTCCAAAGCCAGCATTACATCTTTAAATGGTTTCACTAAATCCTCAGAGGATCCTGAAAAGAACAAAGATATATTTCACTGTCACGTCTGTATTTCTCTAAAGTGAGTTTAGTTGTAGAAGAACATTCATTAATTTGCAAAGAACATGAAATGTTTTTGAATCATGTCTAACATAACTTGTTGAAGTTGATTTACCAGTATGAAAGATGAAGATCATCATCCAAACTAAAGAGAGCTGCATTATTTCCACTTGTACTGAATGAACAACAGAGAGAACACAGCAGCTCTTCACTTCCAAAATGAATTGTGTAGCTCCTCCTCTTGCTGTGGTCTGTTTGCATTCAGGCTGATGGAAGCTTTAGAAATGACAGTGATGCTGAAGTCATCATCATCCAAGAAGGTCAGACTGAAGGAGGAATCTGCAGAAAACTCAACTGTCTGTAGAGAAACAACTTTCTGAAACATCCAAACTGCACACTGTACAGACATTCTAACTGTTGTGAGTGTGAAACATGTTTAAAGAAATCTTGGTACAGAAAACATGATTAAGGCTGCAACTAACAAAACTTTTATTGTTGAAAAGTCTTTTAGTCTGTAAAATGGTCTTGTGTTTGAAGCATCATCCAGTTGGTTTGTCATTGATGTGGATTTGCTGCTCATGTGAATCCTCCCACAGTGTTTCATTAGCAGCTGTAACCACAGTGACTCTGATAAAACAGGAATTAGCAGAATCCATCTGATATGAAGCTGTGGTTTGAATACCACTTCCCTCCTCTTTGAAGAGTAGTCAGATATCTGTGTTCAGGTTTTTGTACAGCCTCTTCTACACTTTGTATCACTGTGTTTCTAGAGCACAGTAGTAGAGAGCTGTGTCTGCCAGGGTTAGTTTTCTGATGGTCAGTTCAGTTGATGTAGGTGTTGTTTCAGATTCATATCGTTTATCTGGAATATATTCACGACCTGTGTTATCTTTTGCTCCTTTATAGAGTATAAACTGAGAAGCCTGAAGGTCAGAATGTCTGTACCAGTAAAGGTAAATATAGCTGTCGGTTGTCTGATATTGACATCTGAGTGTGACAGATTCTCCTTCTCTTCCACTGACTTTATCTCCTACAGTAGAGATTGTGTCTCCAGCTATTAGTCCTGGAAAAAGTGGAGAAAATGAAGCCATTAGACTAACATTGTTCATGAGGCTGAGAGGAGAAGACAGTGGAAAATATCAAGTGTACAGTGTTACTCTGTGGACAGAAACAGCTCAACTGTTGAGAGATTTCTGCTCTGAACTCCAGTTTCCATCAATCTTTAGAAAAGAATAAAAACATGTTGTGCTTTCTATCTTACCAAAGAAAAGAGCAGCAAGAATAATCCACAGCCAATGTTCCATCTCTACAACAAGGTTTAAATCAACAGGAGAAACTAGCTGATGTTCAACATTCAGTGTGACAATTGTTCTCTTCACAGCAGCAGTTATTATTGACAGAATGGTTGAACACAGTGCAGAAGTAGTGCACCGCCTACTTGATAATGTCGCCCTCTAGTGGAGCTAAAAAGTTGAGTCCAACAGTGTGGAAAGATAAGATGTACCTTTTACTGATCCCCTGTAGGAGAAATTCAAATTAGACACAGCAGCAAAAGGGAATGTAGTGCAAGAGTACAGAAGTGGAAGTACACTAAAATATCTCAAAAAAAGGGGAGCTGTGGTTGTGGAGGTTGGAGGTACTGGGAGCTGTAGTTGTGGATGTTGGAGGCACTGGGTGCTGTGGTTGTGGAGGTTGGAGGTACTGGGTGCTGTGGTTGTGGAGGTTGGAGGTACTGGGAGCTGAGGTTGAGGAGGTTGGAGGTACTGGGTGCTGTGGTTGTGGAGTCTGATGGCTGATGGAACAAACGAGTCTCCAATCCGCTTTAAGACCTGGGGCTGGATCAGTCTCTGGCTGAACGTGCTCCTGAGCTGAGTCAGTTCAGATTAGAGAGGATGAGGGGTTGTCCATGATGGCTTTTAGCTTCTCTCTCATCCTCACACTGTCCAGCTCCATCCCCACCACCGAGCTGGCCTTCCTGACCAGCTTGCTCAGTTTGTTGGCACCCCTATAGTCCCGATGCCTCCTCCCCAGCACACCCCAGCAGAGAAGATGACACTGGCCACCACAGACTGGTAGAACAACCGTAGTAGCCGAGAGCACACGTTAAAGGATCTGAGCCTCCTCAGAAAGAACAACATGTCAATCAGTCTTGCAGTGTGACATATTCTAACATATTCTCCTGCTAGTTCTACTGATGTGTTGTCTGCTCCCATAGGGATTTTTTCTTTTGGGAGGGTAAAAAAAGTCTGGGATTGTTTGGTTAAATTTGAGGAAGGAGTTTTATCTGATTTCTTTGTATTTTGGACAACTTGTGGGAAAATGAATTTCAGTTTCAACTTTTCCTGTTTCACAATGGGTACAAATTCATTTTGTTCTGTCTAGCCATTCTTTTTATGGCGTCTAGTTTTAGTAGCGAGTTTGTGGTCACTGAGTCTATATCTTGTTAGGGTTTGTCTTTTTATAGGGTCTTTTATTTTGGTTAAATATGGTGATAATTGAAATTCTCTGTCTAGTACTTTATATCATTCTAGTTTATTTAATGATTGGATATCTTTTTTACAGTGCTTGAAATATCTTAGTTTATTGTCTTATCTTAGTTTTACTTGTGAGTAGGGGATTATTTCCATAGCACCACTGTGGAATATGAATATAATGTCCTCATTTGGTTCATAAATTGTATTTCTATCAAGGCTCAGATAGCTGCGCTGCTGTAAGTATGCTCTGTGTTGGTGTGAATCTGAGTCTAGGAAGTGTTTCCAAAATTTGATTGTTCTTTTTTAAGTCCACATTATATATTTACCGCAACCTTTTGATTTGAGGCCATGCCAAGTGAAAGATGCTGCTCTGATAGATAGTGTGCTTGTCACTGCCGTGCTGCTGTTATTCACTAAATGACATCATTTCCATAAGGTAACAAGTAGCTGATAAGGTAACACTGACACTTTACAGCTCATGTGAAGGTCGGTAATCAGACAATATACTATTCAGTAAATTTAGTTTCAATTCATAACAGAAGTTATCTCAGGACACTTTTCAAATTGAGCAGGTCCAGACCGTACTCATTATAAAATTATTTGCAGAGACCCCAATAAGTCACACAATGAGCAAGAACTTGGCAACAGCAGCAAGGTAATACCATCTAGAGCAGGGGTGTCCAAACGTTTTGCAAAGAGGGCCAGATTTGATAAAGTGAAGATGCCCGGGGGCCAATAGTTTCTTCTGACATTTTTTTAACCACAAAAGTTACATGAAAATACACATTTTCATTGTCACAATTACCTTTATTTTTCAAATGGCAGTGTAACCAAATATAAGGCAGACGTGACCAACTCTAAAAACAGACGTGAACAACTCTAAAAACACAATTCTGCCTTTCATTCATATCTGGAGAGTCCAATAACATTGAACAAACTGTATAGAATACCTTAAATTTCCATGGGTTTGATAAATATATTTGCCTCATAAACATTTTAGTTAAAGTAATGCAAAGATCTTTCAGAAAGCAATAGTTTGTGTCACATCTACAGGTACATAACAACAGTTATAACCAAATCTTATTCAAGAGTTTAATAAAATAAGTGCCATAAGTCCAAGTGCATAAGAGTGCTTTTAGCTTTTCACTGTTAATAGCTCAATTGAATTAAATTCAATTCAATTTTATTTGTATAGCGCCAATTCATAACAAAAGTTATCTCAGGACACTTTTCAAATAGAGCAGGTCTAGACTGAACTCCTTATAACATTATTTACAGAGACCCAACAGTACCACCATGAGCAAGCACTTGGCGACAAGGGCATGGAAAAACTGACAGATCCTTCGGCTCTAGGTGGGTGGTCGTCCGCCTCGACCAGTTGGGGTGAGAGAGACAGAGAGACAGAGAGACAGACAGACAGACAGACAGGTGCACAGCAACAACAGTATTGGCAATGGGAGTCAAGCAGGACCATGGCAGGAGGCTCCACTAGGATCGATAAGAACCTGTGAAACGAGAAAGCACAAGAACTCCGGGGAAGAAGTGAAGTTAGTAACATGCATTAATGGAACATGAATGAGTGCAGAAAGAGAGAGAGGAAGAGAGGAGCTCAGCGCACCATGGGAAATCCCCCGATAGTCTAGGCCTATAGCAGCATAACTAAGGGATGGTTCAGGACTCACCTGATCCAGCCCTAACTATAAGCTTTATCAAAGAGGAATGTCTTAAGCCTACTCTTGAATGTGGAGAGGGTGTCTGCCTCCCGAACCACAACTGGAAGCTGGTTCCACAGGAGAGGAGCTTGGTAACTGAAGGTTCTGGCTCCTGTTCTACTTTAGAGACTATAGGAACCACAAGTAGCCCAGCATTCAATTCAATTCAATTAAATTTTATTTGTATAGCGCCAATTCATAACAGAAGTTATCTCAGGACACTTTTCAAATAGAGCAGGTCTAGACTGAACTCTTTAACATTAATTACAGAGACCCAACAGTACCATTCAGAGAACGTAGTGTTCTAGAGGGGTAATAGGGTACTATGGGCTCTTCAAGATATTAAGGAGCCTGGCTATGAAGAGCTTTATAGGTGAGGAGGAGGATTTTAAAATTATATTCTAAATTTTACAGGTAGCCAGTGCAGGGAAGCTAGTACAGGAGAGATGTGATCTCTTTTTCTAGTTCCTGTCAGTACTCTTGCTGCAGCGTTTTGAATTAATTGGAGCATTTTAATGGACTTATTGGGGCAACCTGATAATAGTGACAGATGTTACCGTTCAAAACACTCAATTTTGGCTTGATCAGGGAAAAGACAACTTGCTGACACTAATGAGAAGGGTGATACTAGATACGAAATCTAGATTTCAGTTAAGAGGCCAGGTCTGGCTGGAGGGCAGTAGTTGAGATGCGTAAAATGTCACGTAAGTGGGAGTCACTTAGTCTTGACCTCAATCGGTTCTTGTTTAAGTTCATGACTGAGAATGTTTGCTCACACAAATGTGTGGAGCCGAATAAGCTTAGCATTTTCTTAGCAAATGATCACATTTCTGCAAACCTGCCGTTGTCCAGCTGTCGGTAAAAGTCAACAAGAGAAAACTGCTGGTGTTTTCCGTGGGACTTATCGTCACACTGTAGCTCAATGAGCTCAAGCTGCAGCTGTGGAGGAGCATCATCAGGGTCCATGGAGAAGGGAGAAGAGAAAAGCAACATGTCCTTTTCAATAACTGCAAAATCCCGAAAGCGTTTGGTAAATTCCACAGAAAGAGATGTGAGAGCTGTTGCATAACTCTTCATTTGCGCACCAATGTAGTCCTGTGGCAAACTGTCAATGACCTCTTTCAAAGCTGGGAAACGCGCGGTGCAGGGCCCTGTTTAGGACAAGTGTCTTTGGAGAAGTTGTAGTTTGGTTCCAAAGCCCTTGATGTGAGCGTATAGCTGGCTCACCACTGCATCTTTCCCTTGAAGATTAACATTCAGCGCATTAATGCTTCGTTGTGTCAACCAAAAAAGCAAAATCTGCCGGCCATACAGGATCGGACAGTTCTTCCATTGGTTGTCCCTTCTCACCCAAAAAATGTCCAATGTCCTCTTTGAGAGAGAAAAATCGCTGCAGTGCGGACCCCCGACCGACTTAGCCACCTCACATCGTTGTGATATATTACGTCTCCGTATTCAGCCTGGATGTCAAGCAAGAACTGCTGAAACTGTCGGTGGTATAGAGCTTTAGAGCGAATAGAGTTGATCGCCTTTGCCACTGGTTTCATTACATGGTCAAATTTGAGATGTTTGGCACAGAGATCCTGCTGGTGAATTATACAGTGAAGTTTAATAGTGTTACCTCCTCCTTCACTGACTGTACTGCAGATCAGTGTGGACAATCCACTTCGCTCACCAGCCATGGCGGGCGTACCATCGGTAGTGATCCCAGAAACTTTACTCCATGGTAGTTTCATGTCATCAACAGCTTCACAAACAGAAACGAATAAATCCGTTCCTCTGGTTTGGCCTTTAAGGCTTTGGAGGTCAAGCAGCTCCTCTGTCACATTCATGTTGTCGTCAACTCCTCTTAAAAAAATCAGTAGTTGCACAGTGTCAGATGCATCTGTGCTTTCATTGCAGGCTAATGAGAAATTATCAAAAGCCACTCCCCTGTCCCCCAGTTGTCTCTGAATATCTGACAGTATCAATTCAATGTTTAGCTATTAACATGGCCACTTCGTAGCTTGCTTTGGTGATATTTTCCTTTGACTCACAGGCCCTTGTGAAGAATTGCTGTTGTGATGCCAGAGCAGCTTAGAGTTGCTTCACTTTTTCAGCGTGGTCACTGCTAGCCTGTTGTATGTGCTAGCATGTTTAGTCTCGTAGTGTCTCTTTACGTTGAAATCCTTAAACAAGGCAACCGTCTCTTTACAAATTAGACAAACGCAATTGCCTCGATTTTCAGTGAAGAAGTATTGTAATTCCCACTGCTCCTGAAAGCGGCCTTCACTGTCAACTTTCCTCTTTTTCTTTGCAGTCGCCATGGCAGAAATAAATGGAGAAGGGTTCGCAGATCCAGATAGTATTAAAATGATGCTGCCACCGTGTGGTGAAAGGAGGAATTACATTTTTAAAGTTTTATGATTTATTTATTCTGACAAAGCTAGCGAGCCATAAATAACACATTATAAGACCGAAGCTGAGGGGCATATGAATTCTTAAGGCAGGCCGTGATTGGCCCGCGGGCCAGACTTTGGACATGCCTGATCTTGAGTAACACATTTTTTTGAGTTTTAAAGGTGATCGGGGCCAAGTACAAAAAATTGCAGGTCATCCAGGTTTTTATGTCCTGAAGGCATTCTTGTAATTTAGATAATTAAGGTTGTAATGCAATGGAAACATTGTTCGCTGCTCCATTAAATAGGACGAACCTTGGCAGCGAGAGATATTTCTAGTTCCCTCTGCTCAGAGATCACTTGGGCTCTGCTACAACACAGAGAGCTAACATTATGCTAGCAAGATTGAAATTCAATTACACTGCGTACGGTCGTCAGAAAGTACATATAATATGACATTATGTTTAACAACAAGACTAGCTAGCTATCAGCCTTGTAATTGTCCCCAAATCAATATGCAGATTTTATGAACAATAGGTCCTGTGTTCTGACGGCTGCAGTCTGAAGTAGCGAGCTGAATAGCGTATGGGATGTGGGAAGATCACTAATAAAAGTTCAGAGGAGCAGTTTAGGGGCTGTGGTGTTCAGAGGATGAGGAACTGAAGGACTACACTCAGTGTTGTCAGATATATTTATGAAATATTTAGATTTTCATTCAGTTTATTTCAGCACATTCATATAGAACAATGAACAGATAGTTTTACTGGAATTACTCAGTAGGTGTCCTACATCAGGAATTAATGGACACTCACAATCAGAATCTAGTATTCACCCAGACCATGGTATAACATCACATATTGTCAACAACACAATGGAAGTTGATGTGTTTATGTAGAAAATGTAGAAAATTAGAGGACCAAGGGTTGAACTGAGTTCTTGGTACCAACCAGTTTGATACTTGATTAAAAATGTGTGATTTGTCAATATGCTGACGATCAGATTTTCTATATATTACATTTTTTACTCAAACGTTCTTTACATTATTTAATTTGTTTCACATTGAGGCAGTTATGGGTATGTAAGTGATTGATTGATGAACAAAGCTGACTTTGAGCTCCATTACATGTCAGTGGATTTATTGTTACCACCGTCCTTCATTTCATGTGCTTTTTATTTTCTAACCAACTCTGTATCATACTATTGAAGTTTAACAGTGTGTGACTCCCTCTAGTGGATGTTGTGGAGTATTCTGTTGTCTTTGCTCCAAAGGTTTTTGTACAGAGTTTTGGTGTTTCCTGTCACTGTGGGCTGCAGAGCACAGTAGTACACAGCAGAGTCTGATCGTGGCACTTTAGCTGAGATGATCTCCAGATGTACACGTTTCTCGGTTTTGTTAATGTGAGCTTTGAAATCAGAATCAGTTGGATGAATCGATCCTCCCTCTGTGATGTAGAGCAGGAACTCTGGTCTGGATCTCTGGTATTGTCGGTACCATTGGATATTGCTGATAGCACCATCATATTTACAGGTCAGGTTGATGTTTCTTCCCTCTGCAACATGTTCTTCAGTACTGTCTGGCTTTATGATGTTCATGGAACCCAGGGCTGCAAAATGAGTATTATTCATGTCAGTTAGTCTGCAAGACATTCTGACATCAACAGAAATTATTTTTCTTTCATCTTTGATCAATTTTAGATACATTTAATAAACCAAATGTATTGTTCTATCATGGAAATTGTAACCTTACACAGATAAAGCTCTATATCTGGTTAACACAGCAGGTTAAATGAGACTTTGATCTCTGTTCTAACACTCACCTATAAAGTGAGAGAAAAGTAAAAAGAGGTAAAGCAACATGTCTTTGGAGTTGTTAAAGTCAAACTGACAGCAGATGAGCAATGTTCTTCCACTGCAGTAGAATGAAAAAACTAAAGAGCCTCTCTGCTGCACAGCCCTTCTCCTCAACATCAAGCTGATTGTGCTTTTAGTTCCTCAAACATTTCTGCTCTGGAGACAGAAACAATCTCATTGGTTGAGTTCAATGTCAGTGGGAGGGGCCAGAGAAAATCCTTTTTACAGATTCTCTGCCTACCAAAGTTTAATGTAACCAATGACATTGTTTCTGCCTCAGAGAAATGTTTGCTGAATGTCCAGTTTTTTAAGATTTAGTCTTTATTCTGGGAACATGGAGGACATTTTATAGTTCCATAATAATAATTACAGCAAACATTAATATTGGATATATTGAATCAGCCCCAGCCAGGATCAGAAGCCATCATGACTTAATGTCTTACCCTGTCTGTTATGGTGGTGGATGACTTGTGGTCGATGACTTTGACTCCTTCCCAGTCAATGCTGTGACTGATTTTGGTCTGGAGTTCTCAGACAGCTGATGTTGTCTGTTTCTGTTGTTCATTCAGTCTCTTGTTCAGGGTTCTTGCTGCTTCACAATAGTGTTCCCCATAGTTATTTAATGTGTTATCAGAAACCACTCCAGTCTTTCTCTTTGGATGAACCCTGAACCATTACACTTGGTTGAAAGCTCCTTAAAGCTACTTTCCTCGACCATTGAGGCCTCCAGGCTCAAATTCAGTTTCAATTTCACAGCAGTGTGATGTGCAAACTCATTGTAGAGAAACAATAAAAGGTGGAATCAATGATAAACAATTTGAATAAAAATCGCTTTCCTCACAAATGCATTAATTAGTAAACAATATGACGTAAAATCTATCAATTCCTTGTCTATAGTATATATCGGGTTTTTTTTATATTGTTGCGCCCCCTGGTGTCACTGAGTGTTTGGTGTTTGTTTGTGCCAGGTCAGATTGTGGTGTTGACTGGGGGTTAATTGGTGCCAACTGGGAACACCTGGGCCCAGTGCTCCCAGGCTATATAATCAAGGCCCTGTTGCCCGTTCTAGCTCTCTGCTGCTTCTGGTTTGTATTGTTTGACTTGTCCTAACTTGTTGTTTGATTTGTACTAATTTGTTGCTCTCTTTTTGCAGGCACGCTGCCAGTGGGTTGAGGACTGCTGTGTGGCCTCATCTTATATTTTGTTTTGTACACATTACAACATACATACATTATCCCTCATGCACACCTTACTGACTACACTGGTATTCACATTCTATATTTAAAGTATTTAGTTGTTCAGTTCATAATTTGACTTTTTGTTCAATAAATTACTTTTTGTTATTCCTTAAAGTGGTGTATCTCTCATATTTGTCATGCCTTAAGAGCCAGGGTGTGACAATATGATAAACCTTTGTTTTGTTCTGTGTTTTCCTTTTATGTTGCGCATGAGCCCCAACGTGGGCATTTTGATTTATTCTGTCCAAATCTGGGACAATAAGTCATCCATAACCTGTATTAATTCAAAGAAAAAAAAATAAAGCTTTTGATTTGGACAACTGAAGCATTAGCCTTTGTCTCTTTCAAAACACTTCTCATTAATGATTGCTATATATGCAGACTAATATACACTACACTGCATAACTTTACAACTTAGTCATTATGAAAAACAAACAGTGGGTGGTATGACTCGGGGCTCAATTGTCTTTGTAGCCTACTATAAAGCTGAGGATCTTGAAAAGAGAAGGTCAAATAGTTGATCAATGAAAACAATGTAGGGCAGGAATAACATTGGTCAGTACACAAATCTAAGTTATTACTCATATTCATAAGCCAACATCTCATAAGATGTCATAGGCCTATACATTTTATTGTGTACTATACAGTATATACAGTACTTCACTGCCTTTTCATTATCATTAACTTTGACTTTATTGCACTGCTCTTTTTCTATATATTTTGTTCAATTTGTTTTTCTGTTGTATTATTCTGTATTTTTATTCTTAACCACCATAAATTTCTTTTTGGTTCTATGTCTGTGCTAATTATGTTCTTGTGCTGCTGGAACACCTAAGTACCACTAGATACAACCCTAACTCTTGATATCTACAGTATAATCCAAGTGAATTATTAAGTGATCAATGAGAAAAACATAAAAAACACACCATGTCACAACATGATCAAATGTTCTGTAGCCATTTATTCTCGAACACAAACTCACTCATCTGTGTGACATTCACAATAGGCCAAATTATTTCTCTTGTCCATCATTTCCTCACAGAATTTCCACATCCTCTGTGTGTAAAATGTGAATTTGAAGGGCTCCAGGATTGATCATTGATCTTTTCATAGTCATCCACTTGATCTTTCCACACCCTCCCATACTGCAGAGCAGCCTCAGCCTGGTTCTCCTCCCCCATGTACAGAACATCAGGCAGGTCCACTTTGGCAGAGAACAGTTGTTTGTTGGCCTTAACCCACTCTGCTGCATGTCTGTAATCGCGAAGAATGCGATCTTCAACCGAGTCCTATGGAAAAGACAGAAAGATGTCTGTACCATAGCTACTGCACCAACAGTATCTGACCAATAGATACTGTGAAAAAGCTTACCCCTTCCACTTGTGTGTCCACGTCGGCAGGTCTGACGGAGACCTCAGCCTGCTGCTCTTCTTCCTGAAAATATATAGATAAGCAAAATGATCAGTTGTAATATTCAAAACACAAGCTCCAAAAAGAAGTAAAAGAAAAGATCCCATCAGTGCCCTCCTCTAATATGTCCACCTAGACATATTAGAGAGCTCAACAAATGTTAATTTTCCAATCCAATCATGCATTATCTAGACACTTTATTTTTAAACTGCAGACAGCAGGTCTGACCTTAACTTGTGAATGGCATATTCTTTAAAGCGACCCCACAATTGCAGTACAATTGGAAAAAAGATTGGTAAAAAAAATAGGGAAATGGAAATGTTGGTTTCTGACCTGAAACAAAAGAAAAACTCAGATGGAACTCAAACAAAATTAAAATCTGACCTCAGTTGTGTCATCCACCTTCCTTTTCATCAGCCTAAATACTGGTGGCACCTCACTTCGCAGGAGGGCTTTTGATGCATCTGTCCAGTGGGCGAACAGCTTTCCATGGCTCAAAAAATGATTAAACAATAGAAATAAATAAAAATTTCTTGTAACAATTTCAAGTCATTAAAATATAAAAATCTTTGCAGTCTCACCTTCCAAGGTCAAAATTTTCCATAAGGATGATACACCACCACTGTCGCAAAAGTGGCATGTCCATCTGAAAAAAATAAATAAACAAAAAGAAAAAAAAACTCACACTATGTCATAATAAATGTTTTGTTGTTGTAATTTTGAGCTTACTTTGATTGCATGAATCAACTTACAATAGAAAAGTCATAGGGAGCATCCAGTGTGATGTAAAGGGCATTCTAGGAATAAAACGCAGTAATTTTATTTTAATGCTTATTTCTTTAACGCACACAGAATTACACAACTAATAAATATATAACAAATAATGTCTACTACCATCAACATGAAGATGCCACAGTCAATCCCGTACGGTTGTCATAGGAAAACCCTAGATATCAAAAAGGAGTCAATTATGTAATTATTGTTTTACAGTATTAAATTATTCAACTATTAATATATACATACATTATTATATATTATACATACTTTATACTCTTACCTGAATTTGTAATCCAGTTTTCTCTGTCCAGTTGCCAGGATTTAGTGACTGGGAAAGGTTTCTAAAAGACAGTTGCATTAAAAGATAAATAATAGATAGTAATAGATAATAAAATGATCAATATGGTTTCTTTTCATGAACATGCGTCACTGGTTCCGATTCGGGACAGACCATCCATGCATCCCTTTACATGCAGTCACACTCCACACATAATTTCAAAAGGCTTTTTTATGGTGCCAGTTTCTTGACTCAATTGTCTGAAATATGTTAATGTTGGTAGGTCATCATGTTAAATCTGTAAAACTAATATAAAATTAATAACCATGATTTGATACACAAAACTACAATTATACTTATGTTGCACCATAAAAAGGCTGTCACACAGATCTGAACATGACCTGGTTAAAAAACAAAATACGGAACTCTCTAGAACAGCTTTGGAACATGAACTCCAAAAAGCACACACAAAAAAAAGTGTTTGTTAGTGACCTCAGAAGTCCCCTCATCTCCTTATCACCAAATCTTAACGATGCTTCAGCACATTTGCAGTCAAGAAAGACTATTTCTCTCTGTGTTGGTTTCAAAACCTGTAATTGTAGTTAGTGACATTTGAACTCAACATTGTGTGAAAGGACAACACAACACAAAACAACACAACACAACACAACACAACAACAGTACTGTAATAGAAAATGAAGATACTTTTGTTAACATTTGATATACATTTTCCGTGACATGAAAACCACCTGTTACAGTAAGCATCACTACTTACAGAGAGCAGGAAATGCCCAGGTTTCCACACAGTAATGACAATGGCATCTCTGATTGAAGCATCATTCTAATACAAAGGAAAAGTTCAAAAGCAAACTGGTAACATACACAAGAAATATAATCTGAATAAAATTCAGTAGGACAAGTTGCACTTACACGTAAGCTTGCAAGTGGATCACACAATGTTAGTTTTCCACCACTCATGGGAGAAACCATTGGGGTCGGGTGCGATGCCAAATGGGTGGCAGTAAAGGCAGGGGGCCTAGACAGACCAGACCCGGGCAGCAAAAGCTGGCTTTGGGGATGTGGAATGTCACTTCGTGGGGGGGGAAGGAGCCGGAACTGGTGCGGGAGGTGGAGCACTATCGATTAGATCTGGTGGGGCTTACTTCTACGCACAGTCGAGACTCTGGATCCTTACTCCTGGATAGGGGTTGGACTTTATTCTCTTCTGGAGTTGCCCAAGGTGTGAGGTGCCGGGCTGGTGTGGGGATACTAACTAGCCCCCGGCTGAGAGCCTCTACGTTGGAGTTCACCCCGGTGGACGAGAGGGTCGCCTCCCTACGCCTTCGATCTGTGGGGGGTGGAACTATGACTGTTGTTTGTGCTTAAGCACCAAACAGCAGTGCAGAATATTCTGCCTTCTTGGAGACCCTGAATGAAGTCCTGTATTGGGCTCCAGTAGGGGACTCCAGGGAGACTTCAACGCACATGAGGGCAATGATGGAGATACTTGGGGGGTATGATTGGGAGGGAAGGGCCTCCCCGATTTGAACCAGAGTGGTGTTTTGTTGCTGGACTTCTGTGCTAGTCATGGATTGTCCATAACGAACACCATGTTCGTACATAGGGATGCTCATAAGTGTACGTGGTACCAGAGCACCCTAGGCCAAGGGTCTATGATCGATTTTGTGATCGTATCATCAGACCTGAGGCCGCATGTATTGGACACTCGGGTAAAGAGAGAGGGGGCGGAGCTGTCAACTGATCACCATCTGGTGGTGAGTTGGGTTAGGTGGCGGGGAAAGCCACTGGACTGACCTGGTAAACCCAAACAGGTAGTACGGGTGAACTGGGAACGTCTGGAGGAGGCCCCTGTCCGAGAGACCTTCAACGCCCACCTCCGGCGGAGCTTCTCCTACATTCCTGTGGAGGCGGGGGACATCGAACCGGAGTGGTTGATGTTCAAAGCTTCTATTGCTGAAGCTGCGGCTGTGAGCTGTGGTCTTAAGGTCTTGGGTGCCTCAAGGGGCAGTAACCCTCGAACATGGTGGTGGACACCGGTGGTCAGGGAAGCCATCCGACTGAAGAAGGAGGCCTTCCGGGATATGTTATCCCGGGTGACTCCTGAGGCAGTTGCAGGGTACCAGCAGGCCCGAAGGACTGCAGCCGCAGCTGTGAGGGAAGCAAAACAGCGGGTGTGGGAGGAGTTCGGAGAAGTCATGGAGAAGGCCTTTCAGATGGCACCCAGCCGCTTCTGGAAAACTGTCCGCCACCTCAGGAGGGGGAAGCGGAGAACCATTCAAGCTGTGTACAGTGGGGATGGGACACTGCTGACCTCAACTGAGGAGATAATTGGGCGGTGGAAGGAACACTTTGGGGAACTCCTGAGCCCGATTAGACAAACAAAACAAACCCACCCTCTGTGATAGAGGCAGGGCTGGAGTGTGATGGGGGATCTACATCAATTTCCCTGCGGGAAGTCACTGAGGTAGTCAAACAACTCCACAGTGGCAAAGCCCCGGGGATTGATGAGATTCATCCAGAAATGCTGAGGGGCTGTCTTGGTTGACACGCCTTTTCAACATTGCGTGGAAGTCAGGGACAGCGCCGAAGGAGTGGCGGACTGGGGTGGTGGTTCCCCTATTTAAAAAGGGGGACCAGAGGGTGTGTGCAAATTACAGAGGCATCACACTACTCAGCCTCCCTGGGAAAGTTTACTCTAAGGTGCTGGAAAAGAGGGTCCGGACGATTGTCGAATCTCTGATTGAAGAAGAACAGTGTGGGTTCCGTCCTGGTCGTGGAACAACAGACCAACTCTTTACTCTCTCAGGTGTCCTGGAAGGGGCCTGGGAGTATGCCCATCCGGTCTACATATGCTTTGTGGATTTGTAGAAGGCATATGACCGGGTTCCCCAGGATATCCTGTGGGAAGTGCTGCGGGAGTATGGGGTGAGGGGGCCACTTCTCAGGGCCATCCAAGCCCTGTATTTCCAAAGCGAGAGTTGTGTCCGGATTCTTGGTCGTAAGTTGGACTAGTTTCCAGTGGGTGTTGGCCTCTGCCAGGGCTGCGCCTTGTCACCAATCCTGTTTGTGACTTTCATGGACAGGATATCGAGGTGTAGTCGTGGGGGGTAGGGGTTGCAGTTTGGTGGGCTGAGGATTGCATCGTTGCTTTTTGCGGATGATGTGGTCCTGATGGCATCATTGGCCTGTGACCTTCAGCACTCACTGGATCGGTTCGCAGCTGAGTGTCAAGCGGCTGGGATGAGGGTCAGCACCTCTAAATCAGAGGCCATGGTTCTCAGCAGGAAACCGGTTGATCGTCTACTCCCGGGTAGGGAGTGAGTCCTTACCCCAAGTGAAGGAGTTCAAGTACCTCGGGGTTTTGTTCACGAGCGAGGGTAGAATGGAGCAGGAGATTGGCCAGAGAATTGGGGCAGCAGGGGCGGTATTGCGGTCCCTGTATCGCACTGTTGTCACACAATGAGAGTGTTGAGCCGAAAGGCGAAACTTTCGATCTACCGGTCAATCTTTGTTCCTACCCTCACCTATGGTCATGAGAGATGGGTCGTGACTGAAAGAACGAGATCCCGGGTACAAGCGGCTCTCCTCAGGAGGGTGGCCGGTGTCTCCCTTAGGGATAGGGTGAGAAGCTCGGACATCCGCGAGGGACTCGGAAGTAGAGCCGGTTCAGGCATCTGATGAGGATGCCTCAGGGCGCCTCCCGAGGGAGGCGTTCCTGGCACGTCCAGCTGGGAGGAGGCCACGGGGCAGACCGAGGACCAGGTGGAGAGATTATATCTCAACACTGGCCTGGGAACGCCCAATCAGAGTTGGCTGATGTGGCCAGGGAAAGGGAAGTTTGGGGTCCTCTGCTGAACTTGCTACCCCTGCGACCCGACCCCAGATAAGCGGATGAAGATGAATGAATGAAAAAAATGTATGGTACAATATAGAGGTCAGCCACAAAAATGGTTTTCCCCTGTGGAATACATTTCAAATGTGAGCAAATACCCATACAATATAAAAAGGAAAAGTATATTACGAAAACAATATTTATGTTTTATACCTTTTATACCTATTGAGCAATTTTCTCAATAATTTCAAAGCACGGATTTCCTATCTGCAAACCAAACAAAAAACTAAAACTTGGCAATGACATACAAACATAATTAGCTCACAATTAAATGGGTTCAAATGTTAACTCACAATTGATTCCATTTCCTTGTTCAATCCAAGCCCCCAGAGGTCAGCCTCGGGTCAGGCAACTTTTTCCTGTTTTTACAATGAGCTCGCCCGCTGGGTTGTCGGTGTCCGATACGTATTTAGGCTGATGATTGTTGAAGAAAAAAACAAAATCATAACAAGCATAATATTTAAAATTATAACATAGGAACATGGGTGGTACAGCTTCAAGATGATGCTGGGGGTCCTGAGGTTTAAGAAATCATTATCAGGCAACATAAGCATTATATTTCCAATTACCACTAAGAAACAAAACATATGTCTTTAAATTTGTTTTTACCAAATACTGCTTGTCAAAATTTGTCCAGTGTGATGTCTTGCAAACGATGTGACTCACGTCCTCTCTGTAGTTGCTTTTCTAAAAGCTGTGCTTTCGTTTTGTTGTTTCTGTGATGTATTCGGTTTCTCTTAAAAAAAAACGTGTGTTGAGGGTGCCATGTTATTGAGGAAGTAGTTGTTTTTGCGCATACATGAAAAAAGTTGCTCGGCCACCTGGCTATTTAATGAACCCTGAAGTTCTGGAACCAGGTTGATCCTCCTCAACACTTCCTGAGGGTCTTTGGTATTGGCCTCATGGAATTTGTCATACAAGACATAGTGGTCTGGGGAGCCAGTGCATGGATGCCCATCTTTATCAGGATTCTGCAACATTTCAGTCAGCCATGGTAGGGAGGTCTTGAGTTTGTTCTGCTGAGCTGCTGTGATGTTCTATGGTGTCGATGCAGCCAATCTCCCTTCATGTGGTTTGAAAGGTATCACAGTTGGCCAGCGTAGGTTGACATGAGTTGCCGGAATCCGAGCAAAGTCATAAACAGTGACATTTGGCAGGAGTTTCCAGGATAGAAGGAGGTCAGCAAAATCTCGTGGAGACTCTGCACGCAGGTTAAACTTCAAACTGTACACCACACCATATGGGCAGAGAATCACTGACCTTCAATGGAAAATTGAAAAAAAAAAGTTTAATAGTAAACGTGCAAATAGCTAATCTTAGGTAGTTATCATGCAGTTAAATGTGACCCTTACCAGATGCTCCCCAGATTTTCTGGAATATCTTGTCGTATGAGTGTCGTGTCTTCATCTCTTGCCTAAGTCTAAGAATCAGATCCATCCGCGATCCCATGCATCCAAATTACAGGCCTGGCACAGTTTACGCACAGTTGAAACCTTTTGAAATACAGACAAGAAATAAAGTAAGATGTTACTGCACAATGCAACTCAAACAAACATACATGCATACACAACAACTCTACTTTCTTCTTCATGAGCTCATCCACCAGCTGGTCCTCTGACACCATGCTGACTTCAGCTTCAGTGGAGGACTTAGCAGAGGATGCTTTTTCAAATTCTGTGTTTAACGCCATCTCAGATTGAAGTGTATTCTTTCCAATCCATGGGCCCCAGTACTCAAAACTAGGTCTTACACTGAAGCTGTTCTTTGCACGACCGGTGAAAAGTAAACGTGACATTCTTAATATGCTAAAGTGCATTGCATCATTAAGTGAGGGTAATTACTAATTACGGAAAAATGAATATATACATACTTTGGACAAAGCCACGAGAAATCATCTGCAGCTGTACAGAGTCCCAGAACTCTTCAATGTTCTCTGGGGCATCTTTGATGTCACTCACTGAAAAAAAGGAATTCATTTAACTAGTTTTGAAAATACTATGATATAACTCCCTCCCAACACACAAGACACTGTGACTTACCAGGGAAGTTGAACACTCCTTTTTTGTGTAGGTCCATGACAACTACTAGAGGATAGTAGCCACAGCAAACAAGAAAAAGAGTAATCATGGCTTGTCAATTCCTCAAAGTGGCAGTAGGCGTGCAGAACTGTATCTCTGGCAGGAATTGTCACCTTCCATGGGCCTTCAAGTAAAATGCATCATGTTTGAATTATAGTACATGAACTTCAATTCAAATGAATGTATACAGCCTGCAAACTTAGATTGTATTTGCTTACAGGTAAAATGGCCACTTGCACCAGGTAGTGTAAATGAGGCCTTACTTATGTAGAAGAAGTAATAATGACTACGAAAATACTGCACTACGGTTAAAGTCCGGCATTCAAAAACGTACTTAAGTGAAAGTGGCTAAAACAAGACACTTGACTAATTTAGTATGTTATGTTAGAAGCAAAATGTACTCAGGTATCAAAAATAAAAGTAGTGATGGTGCAGAAGCATGCTATTTCTCAATAATTTCAGTTGCTATTCGTTTTGTTTATATACTGTAGTATACAACAGAGGTGGAAAAATAAAAAAATAAAAATGTGCCATGTAGTCCTGCCACATTTTGATTCCACTTGTGCACTTAAACAGATGATATCACTAATTAGCCAGTTGACCTCTGGCAAAACATCATGGTGTGTTGCATCGTGTTGGTAGCTTGGCTGTCTCACATATCACGTTTGTGAGTTCAGAAAGACACGTTTTCAACTTTGTGACGATGCCCACCTAATGCAAGGAGAGTTTACAAAAATGTTTTATAACGTTACATACAAACAAATGCGAACAGTTACTTTACGTTATGCACTAAAAAGTTAATAATCCCTGAGAACTTAAGGTGTTGATGCTAACAGCCATTGGTGAAAGTTAACTTTGACGTTATCTAACTTAGCTTCAAAACGACAACCCAAACCAACATGTAACATTCGGTAATTTGCATCATTAATGACTTCTAAAACGTTACTATTTTACGGCACCTATATTGACGAAGAACACAAGAAACCATGCATTTACTTTCTGTGGATAAGCAAAATCAGCAACTCACTGCTACTCAGGACATATGCTGACTCGCTGGTCTCCCTCGAATTAAAAGGCAGGTGAAATCGACATTTAAACGTCCTCACTTTATTTGCATTACTGAATTATTTAATTAATTAACTTAAATAATTATTTGTATTACAAATTAACTTGTTTTAAACCCTGTACTTTTACACCGGGCTACAAATATGTAATGATAAATGCACTTGAGATACATAATTGAGCAAAAATAATTATTTA
>NW_026136718.1:16396414-16420743 GCF_905237075.1 Dicentrarchus labrax | reverse complement strand
GCAGACTGGTAACGATACACGGGCTGCTGTTCCTTTATTATTCAATCAAATAGAATAGATTTGAAACCAAAAAAGAGATTTGAGAGCAAAAAAGAGTAAGTGGCAATCCAAAAACAATGTTTTTGAGATGGAAACAGAACAGGTTGCAATTGAACAAAAAATATGAGAGAACATATTTCTTCAACTTCAATCAAAACTAATGTTTGTAAGTAAAAACATACGACCATTTTGCTTATAAATCAGTCCTCTTTGCTTGCAAATTCTAAAGTTTTGCTTGCAAATTCAACTGCACTTGATGTGCGGGGCCTACGCTGGTGGACGAGAGAAGAGTTTCTATTGGTTGGTTTGACCTGGCTACGTCTTCCTCATTACACCCACTTCTCCCCTGTGCTGTGCTGCTTGGAGGTAGCCTGTTGCTCTTGAAACGTTTCCCATAAGTAATGAATTGCACTATATATCGTTGGCTACAGCCTGCTGTACATTCACAACAACAACAACAACAACAACAACACAAGTAATGAATTATAATGCCCTGCTGCTGCTAGCACACTGATCAGCAGCAACATGGTTGTCTCTGCTAGGCCTGAGCAGAGTAGCCTAATGAGTGAGTGAATTACAGGGAGGCGTATACAACGTAAGGCTGTGATTTAAACATTTAGTGTTGCATGGTACTGGCGGTGCCAAAACGTCACGGTTCCTACACAACAGTACTACCGTGGATTACTAAACTACCGCTGAACGCGGGGCCAGTTTCCACTGTGTAGCGGGCTGCCGCCACTCCTCCCGGCTCCCGTTCTCTACAGCTGTTCTAATGTCTAAAAACACACGTGGCGAATAATTTAACAAATTCATGCACATATTTCTAACCAGCCAGCATTACGGGTCTATACAGGAGCAGCTGCGTCAGACGGTCCGACTTAAATGACACTGAATGATGCTTCTGACCTCAGAGATGTACAATGTGTAGGCTATAGAAGAGAAACACAAATTTCAGCACCACTGATCTGTATAATCAGACCAAAAGACATGTCCTGTGATTGTAATTATTCGCCACGTGTGTTTGTTGACATTAGAACAGCTGTAATTCACTCACTCATTAGGATACTCTGCTCAGGCCGTGACTAGCAGAGACAACCATGTTGCTGCTAATCAGTGTGCTAGCAGCAGCAGGGCATTATAATTCATTACTTGTGTTGTTGTTGTTGTTGTTGTTGTTGTTGTGAATGTACGGCAGGCTGTAGCCAACGATATATAGTGCAATTCATTACTTATAGGAAACGTTTCAAGAGCAACAGGCTTCTCCAAGCAGCACAGCACAGGGAGAAGTGGGTGTAATGTGGAAGACGTAGCCAGGTCAAACCAACCAATAGAAACTCTTCTCTCGTCCACCAGCGTAGGCCCCGCCCATCAAGTGCAGTTGAATTCGCAAGCAAAACTTTAGAACGTGCAAGCAAAGAGGACTGATTTATAAGAAAAATGGTCGTATGTTTTTACTTACAAACATTAGTTTTGATTGAAGTTGAAGAAATATGTTCTCTCTTATTTTTTTTTCAATTGCAACCTGCTCTGTTTCCATCTCAAAAACATTGTTTTTGGATTGCCACTTACTCTTTTTTGCTCTCAAATCTCTTTTTTGGTTTCAAATCTATTCTATTTGAATGAATAATAAAGGAACAGAATTCTCTCCATACCAGTTTCGATACTATGTTGTTTCGGTCGATACCTTACCATTATTACACAAAGACATAAACATCATATTACACAAACCTTTCATTTGCATTTTAAACTGAACTGAACTGACTGTTTCCAGTCCAACAGCTGGTTCTGTGTCATCTTTGACTGCCCTCAGCTGGTAGCTGTGTTCAGGTGCTCCTCCAGCACACTGTCAATGGAGGCAACAAAATCCACCAAGCCCGGGAAACACAGTCGCTAATTCTGGATAAACTGTGGCTGTTTTTATCCACCTCCTCATTGTGTTTCCTCACTGCAATCCTGTGGCCGTCATCCAGCTGCGTAGTGATGTTCACCCTTCCCAATATGGCTAGCTTTACAGAGTTATCCATATGTGCCCTGGTGTTCTTGTGTTTCTTTACCTTCTCTGACATGTGCCCCATATCTCTCACACCGGTAACTGTCCATGCTGGATCTGCCAAGACAGCGTTCTGTCTAAAACATTATGAAAGCCTTGAAAGAATTTTTTTTTTTACTATTTTTATACATGTGCAGTTCATATTGTATTTATTTTTATATATGAGATAAAAAATCTCAGATCCACGGATTGAACTAAACATTTTCACTATGGGGTATGATTCCCAGTTCATAGGTTTGTATGGCAGTGTGAAACTGTATCATCACATACTATTGAAGTTTAACAGTGTGTGAGTCCCTCTAGTGGATGTTGTGGAGTATTCTGTTGTCTTTGCTCCAAAGGTTTTTGTACAGAGTTTTGGTGTTTCCTGTCACTGTGGGCTGCAGAGCACAGTAGTACACAGCAGAGTCAGACAGCTGAAGCTTCTGGATCTTCAGAGGAACTGACTTGTTCTTGATTGTTGCATTAAATCGGTCTTTCTTAAACTGAGCAGCATTTTCTGATGAATCTGAGAAACATTTCAACATGTACTTTGGGGAATCATTTCCATCCTGTTTGTACCAGAATAAAGTAACTGAGTAACTGCTCTCAAATGTACATCCAAGTGAAACTGTCTCTCCTTCAGTAGCAATGACATCTCCTGGTGGCTGGGTCACACTGTCTTCTCCTTTACACTCTGGGGAAGAAGAGAACATGCAGAGGAAGAGATGAATCAATAAAGATGATCGATTAAAGGAAAACAATCAGTAGGTTTAAAGAGTTACATGTAGAATAGTTATCAGATTGAACCTTTCAGTTCTTTCTGACAAATGCCAGCAGAAATATTTTCTTTGTGCAACAAAATCACTAAATATGCAGCTCAGTAATATGTTAAACAGTTTTAAGAGGAAACAGGTTGTGCTTTCTATCTTACCAAAGAAAAGAGCAGCAAGAATAATCCACAGCCAATGTTCCATCTCTACAACAAGGTTTAAATCAACAGGAGAAACTAGCTGATGTTCAACATTCAGTGTGACAATTGTTCTCTTCACAGCAGCAGTTATTATTGACAGAATGGTTGAACACAGTGCAGAAGTAGTGCACCGCCTACTTGATAATGTCGCCCTCTAGTGGAGCTAAAAGTTGAGTCCAACAGTGTGGAAAAAGGCTTCCAGCAGCTTGTCAGTGTGTCAGCTTGTGTTTTTGTACAGAGACTGTGGGTTTGCTGTCACTGTGGGCCTCACAGCACAGTAGTACAGAGCAGAGTCTGTCACTGCAGCAGAGGAGATCTGCAGATCCATTTGGGTTTTATCCTCACTCACTGTAACTGACAGTCTAGAGACTGGGTTAGACATTAATGTTCCTGTTCCTGAGTGAGAGATGAGGAACTCTGGTGGTTTTCCTGGATATTGTCGATACCAGAAGAAATATTCAGTAGTTGCTTTTCTGGAGTATGTGTAGGACAGAGTAACAGTGCTGTCTTCCAATCTGGACTCTTGTTTCTTGACTGCAGTGAGTTCTTCACAGCTGACACCTAAAGGAAGAGATAACTCTGTAACTTTATGATCTAAAGGTTTTTATCAATGAAGCTCTTTTAATGTTAATGATCTCACCTACCTCTTATTGTGAGCAGAAACAAAGTCACAAACAGACTGAAGTTCACTGACAGCATCTTAAAGATAAAGACAATCTGTCTGTTTTTTGGATGAAACACCACTGTGAAAGTTTCTGTCTTTTCTGTACTTGAGTCTCAGTTTTGCTCCTCCCTTCGTCTCTTCCTCCCAAACATTGAGTTCTACACTGCTGTCATATGCTGCATGTCTTCACCACCATTGCTGTCATTGCAGTCAGCTTCTCCTGGTTAGGATTCCTTCAGTGTTCATCTTTCAGCAGGTACATAACAGTTCAATGAAATTCATAATTTACAAAAGATTTGAAACATTTAGTAGGTCTAGTCACATGAAGGCTGTGCCTTCAGAAGTTTTCTAACACTTTACAATACAATTCTTCAGCTACAGTTATTACTAAAGAATTGCTGAAATTGCAGAAATGAAGTGCCTGAAAAATCTCAAATCACAAACGCTTTGCAATGCAGAGTCAAACCACTGACTCTGCAGTTCCCACAGAGTGTGTGGACAAGCACTGTGATCAATGTGCTACTGAACACAATGGCACCCATCATCAGGCTGCCTGATGTTCAAATGTCAGTTAAAGTGTGATGTGTGAGATGTGTGCCTGTAAGTGTGCATAACAGTTGAATAAAATTCATAATGTACAGAAGATGTACATTTCTTATACCTATACCTAGTTTTACACAATTTTTTAAAAGCTTTCATTGATCGGGATTCAAACCTTTAACCGAGCATCATCTTGAGCCATGAACTCAAACCACTCAACTACTAAATTATTACACTCACTAAACATAAAATAAATGAAATAAAGTTACTATTATCACAATTGTTCATATTACATGAATCAAATAGAGAGTAGCCTACAGACCTCTGAACTGCATCTACAACAAAGAAATCTGCGTTGTATCTACTACACTGACCTCTACCCTGTATCTACAGCACTGTCCTCAATCTGTCTTGTCCGCTGTAATTTAGGTATTAATGTCAAATTCAATCAGATAAAATGCATCAAATAGACAGTACAGGCCTCTGAACTGTATCTACAGCACTTACATATACTGTCTATAGAATTTTATGAATTCTGCCATATAAAATAACACTGTTCTTTATTTTGAGCTTCATCTTTACTGCTTCACTACTTACAGTAATTTAGTGCTGTTGTCACAAGAGTAGTGTGCTTTATTTTATCTGAAATGTATAATCCTTTCTATTTTAGTGTTACCTTGGTTACCTAGTGCAGTGGTTCTCAAACTTTTTCGGTCATTCCCCACTTTGGACAAGGGGGAATTTTCAAGCCCCACCTGCCCCCATCGCCCCAATACAATGCTAATAAAATACCCAACAAGCTTAAAATGTTCCAATTTATTGAAGTAACAAGTAGTATCAGTATAGTAACAAGTTGTATCTAAATACAAACTAACTATCTACATCAAATAACAGCAAGTTCAAAAATAAAGAAAATAAAAGTGCAGCTGTGTCATAACTTACATGAAATTCAAAAATAGATAGACCTGAATCCATAGCACTGACCTAAATAACCCTAAATAAAAACGCACCGTTAGCCTCGTACAAACACCGCCACATAGCAAGGTGCAAAAAACCATCACACAATAGCAGAGGAGCTAATACTCCGGCAGCATTGGACATGGTCACAATCATAGGTGAGAAAAGTGCTGAGACACTGAATACTGTCCCTCTTTCCAGTGACACAATCGGGAGACGTATATTTGACATTTCAGACGACCTTCAAGAACAACTCACAGAACATCTAACAGACAAACGTTAAAAATAAGTAATATTGTTGCAAATTTTGCACAAAAAAATAAATGTTAAAAAGTCATATATCTTTTTGAAAAGGAATAAGCTGATGAAGCTGACAAGTGACCAGTGTTTATAGTTTAAAAAAGTTTTGAATGTTACTGTGTTAAGTCTATAAAAATGCACATCCCAGTGAATCATTTGCACTTTTTTCTCTGTTTTGAGAATCACACAGACTGAGCAGTCTTGTTTAAATGTTACAAATTGAGTTAATAAACTGAACTTGGAAATAGTTTTAAGTTGCTGCAGATGTTATCTCAGCTCATTTTATTAATCCATTTTGATAATCAGGTGATTGTATGCAGAATGCTGGTGCCAGCAACTCATACAGTGGTTTGTACCGATAAATAAATATTATCAGTTTCTCAATAGTATTAAAATTCAGGGGGGGCGTGAAAAAATTTCTTTCCTCTAGGGGGGGCATGACAGAAAATAATTGAGAACCACTGGTTTAGAGTATGTGTAGGACAGAGTAACAGTGCTGTCTTCTAAACTGGACTCTTCATCCTTTACTGGAGTGAGTTCTTCACAGCTGACACCTAAAGGGAGAGATAACTCTGTTATTTCACAATGCAAAAGACTCTTTGTAGTTAAATTTCATCATCATCATGCAGAAACAACATACCTGTTATGATGTACAGTAGAGTAATAGTAGAGAAAGTTGTGTGCAGTGACAGCATGTTGAATAAAGGTAATGTTTCTGGTTTGTGTATTGAACTCTGCTGAATATGGAAGTTCCTCTCTCTTCTATAGTTCAGTAACAGCTTAGCTCCTCCCTGAATCTCTCCGTCTTCTTTTAGATCTGTATTTTCTTCTCTCAGTTACACTTCCTCCTAGTTAACCGACATGTAGCAGCAAAGCTACAAACTCTCTCCTCTCCTAGTCATGCCCTTGCTGACCCTGCCTGGGGCAAGAAAACCCAATAATAATCAAAGCCTTCAGGATATAAATGATGACATAACATTTTTTTATATTCTTTGTACTCCTAGCAGTATAATTAGCCTATATAAAGACCCAGTCATCTAAAGAAAAACTGTGATATGCTGTAAAACTGCTAGAATCTTAAAAACTACCATCATACAATTGTTACCATACCGCCCAGCACTAGCAGAGATTAAAACCATTAGTCACTTCATAATCTGTTTCTATATGAACTCACAGCTCAACAGAACTGAGATCATATGTTGAATCCTTTTATACTGTAATAGTTGGTGGTTTTAACTGTACAAACTTAATCTTCAATATTAAATCAGATTAATTTCCAATCAACTGTCTTTAATAAATGTCCATCAGAGTGACTCTACCTATATACACGTGCAATTGAGCATAGCGTTAGTTCAGGCAGGGCACGAAGTCAGGCTCAGCTTTCAGTTACAGCTATATCATACGATCACAGCTAGTCATAAACATACATCAGCTGATTCCTCTAAGCTTCCCATTGGATACCATACACAGTCAGCTGACAGCTCACCTGATTTCCTCAAGCATCCAATTGGCAAACATCTACATGGCGCCTTATTTAAGCTGCTTTAGCCTGCCTGCCTATCTCTGCTGCTTCCTCTATAAACCTGTTTGCCAGGATGTTGTGTGCGTTACTTGTGGTTTGTCGTTTGTTTCTATTTGTCCTGTCTGCGGTGAGTATGATGGCGGGTCGATCGCATTGTGAAGTCTCAGCAGAGATCTCGGCTGTTGGGGAGAGTGTCGCTTTGAACAACATCCGCAGTTCTGTCCGGCTGCTCTGGTTCTGGTGGGGTCTGCAGAAGGGGGGAGGAATTGCTCCTGCGGCTCCGGCTCCGGCTCCGGCGCTGCGCTGCGCTGCCTTCCAGGGGAGCGCGGGTCCCAGGCGCAGCGGCCGGCTCCACCTGTCTTGCTTGTCAGCTCTGTCCAACATCTGGTTGTCGCTTGCCGTCATGGGTTCAAGGGTCCAGGGTTCGGTTCGGCACGTCAGGCCGGCCAGTCTTCGTCCGCAGTTGGCCTGTTTCCCTCTTCGCTGTCTGCAGGTAGAGCGCATGGTCCCACAGGTGCAGCGCTTGACGATGACGTCACAGCAGCTTGTTTGACGGCGTCACATTCCCGCCGAGAATGCTGGGAAGTGCAGTCCCAATCACCATAGGGAAGACGTGCTGCCTCTCAAGGGGGAATGAGAGATAAACCTTCAACCCCAGTAAACGTCCCTGAGCTGGGGAAGGCGCTAAGAAAGCATCTAAACACTGTTAGTGAATTATCTGTTATAGGGCTGGTTCATGGTTCTTAGCTGGGCTGACTTGGTTGCAAAACCTACAATCTGCTTTGAAGAGCTGAGATAGTCGAGGCTTTACTGAAGAAAGGATAACAAAAGGATTCATATTGGTCCATTCATAAATCGCCTTCTCAACAAGCATTAAGGTATAGCTACCAGGGATATTCAGGGAAAATAAAAAAAAAATAAAAAATTGATCTGCTCTTGCAAAGGCAAAACTAAGGCATAAATAGTTTAACCCCTTCAGACCCTGTGTCCATTACAATGGACGTCACTTGACAGGGGCTTCTTTTTTACTTTTTGCAACATTTAACAGACAAAAATAGGTATGATGTTGTCATATGATGTTGGTATTTTAAGAATTGTTTGGACCCGATGTCCATTGAAATGGACAAGAAAAATAACAATTAAAGGGTTTTGATTAAAAAAAAAAAAAAAAAAAAATTTCTTTATTCTCATTTCTGGTTGCATAAAGGATGGGGAAAAAAGTCATTATTATATTTTTCACACTTGGAACATAAGGCGGGTCTGATAATCTACAATGCCATCAGTTGATTAAGGAAGCATGTAGAGGCGCATGGCTAGCCAAGGCAGATGTCACAGATGCATTTAAGTCATGTATTACACCTTCACACTGGTATCTGTTTGGTTTAAATGAAGAGAAATGTACTTCTCAGTTAGGCTCACCTTTGGTTGTTACAGCAGCCCCACATATTTGATACCTATCAGAGGCTCTCTGCTGGATTCTTTTAAATAACTGCAACTGCTTTCGTGCTCCATCTCGTAGACGATTTTCTGTAGTTGACTATCAATTCAAAATCAGACCATGCATTTTGCTCTTAAATATACCTTTAAAACATTAGGTCTTCTGCTAGCCAAGGAGAAACATCAGGCCCTGTAAGGCTAGAGTCTAGGCTTCACTCTAGTGTACTGATGAAAAATCGCATCAGAGAGGTAATGAAAGCAGCAGGCAGTAGTCATTTCCAAAAGAGAACTGCTCTCCTTGCTTAGACATCTTAAATTGGCATGTGTGTTATTCCCCAGGGAAGTTCCCTTATATCCAGGCTTCTGGACCTCTCCGATTTATAGAGCACTCCATGATATGGTGAGCTTGGAGAAGGGCTGCAGATCCGAGCCCCAGTCCTGATCTCTTCTGTGTGATAATGGTATGGCATCTCCTTCTTTTACAATGAGCAGCTAAAATCATCATTTGCCAATATTATAAAAGACGCAGCATATTGAGTACATATAAATGAATCGAACACTGTGTGCCAGTTCACCCTGGGAGCTTTATGTCAACAGCAAGGTCTAATAGTGTGACTGCTATGATCTACTAGATCACTAATGAACAGCTTTGCTGAGCTAAGAAGACAGAGAGCAGACATGAGGGGCATTTAGGGAAGAGCATGGATCCTCAAGTTTTTCGGTGTTGGGTACAGAAATAATGGAGATATAATTCATTCAAACATACAGTAGTAGTGGCATGATTGACCTGTATGATAACCACCCTTCCGTAGGTTTTGGGGGGGTATTTTAATAATCAGTGGTTCACAGACATATGGCTGTCATCCTTGCCAGCTACTGCCTCTTCTACCTTTTTTAATGAATGTACAATTGTTGTTTCATGTTTCTGTGGGGAAAAGACTGGTCATGGGAACAATCATGTTTTTTCGACAATGAGGCAACTGCCAACATCATTTACAAGGGCGTTCTTCAGTTCCATTCATTAATAGATTTGTAAGGCGCCTCACTTGGTTATCTATGTTGGGTAAATTCATTATTAGAGCAGCTCATATTCCATGCTTGGATAACAATTGCTGATTTTTGTCCCGTTTGAATCGCAGAATTTCGCCAGCTGTGCCCGGAGGCAGCGCCATCCAGCCTGACTTGCCCCCCATTTTCTCAAACCGTGTTAGAGTAAACACAACCATGCAATATACAGGCTATCTACTGCTCAGTATATGCGATCTGGCTTAGCTAATCTACATTAAAATAACTCATTCAATTCGCATAAATGCAGCATCCGTAGCTCCTGTCTCGACGCTAAGGCTATGGGTAAATGCTCATTATCTGCTTACGAACGATACCTCCTGCCTGAGGCCAAGCAAATCTTGATGCTCAAAGCAATGAGTGCCCTGTAATTTCCGGCTTAAATTCATTAATGTATAGCATATTTCTGGGGATATCTCTAGTATACTTAGCCATGTACTTCAACTAGTGTCTGCTTAGACGTATTGGTTTATAGTCCTGCTGGCTCCTCTTACTGGCACTTCCATGTAGCTCATGGAAGGGAGGTTGCCTGGTGTGGTTCTTTGGGGGTCTCTGCTGCCGCTCTCCTTGTCTTAAACCTTTCCATGTATGCACATGGAAGGTTTCCACGTGGAAGGACAAGGAGGTCCCATACAGAGCCACACCACCAAATATAACCCTCTGTTCGGGAAATATGTTTTTGCTGGTTTAATTTAAATACACTCTAGCATAACTTCTGAGGGATCTCTTTATTAATCCTCAGCCAAGTTACTTAACTAGTATCTGCATAAATTATTGGCTTTATTACTGTTATTTATTTCTTACAAAAATTTGCGCTGCTGGCTCCTCTTACCGGCACTTCCATGTAGCTCATGGAAGGGAGGTTGCCTGGTATGGTTCTTTGGGGGTCTCTGCTGCCGCTCTCCTTGTCTTAAACATTTCCATGTATGCACATGGAAGGGCAGGGAGGTGTGCTCTCCCTGCCTTAAGGTTTTCCACATAGGCACGCGGAAGGACAAGGAGGTCCCAGAACAGAGCCATACCGCCAAATGTAATTCTGCTTGGGATATAAGATATTTTGACGAAAGTGGTCCTGACTGAACTTTGTTTTATTTTTAAAGATATGAGATGAAAGTACAGAGTTGCTATATTACACCCATTTCCCTTTGATTTACAGCTATTGAACAGTTTTCCAGTTTCTGAAACATAAATGTAGCATTTGTTGAAACGTGTTTATTGAGCTGACACTCTTATCCAGAACAGCTCACACTGTGGCAGCGTTGACAGCAGCATCTGTGGAACGATTCTGTCTGTATGGAAACCATAAGGGGTGTGTGTGTCATGATTATCCTTCCAAAACACTTCATCACAATTGGAGTGAGTGCAACAGGTCGTTAGACATTCAGACAGGTAACAGTGTCTTTCTATGGTAGGGGCACAATGGTGGTGGACTTGAAGCAGTTGGGGACCGCGGCCTGAGCGAAGGACAGGTTGTAGATGTCTGTTAACACCTCCGTCAGCTCTGATGAGCAAACCCTGAGTGCTCGCCCAGGGATGTTATCTGGGTCTGCTGCCTTCCGTCCGTTTGTTCTCCTCAGAGTGGAGCGCACCTCTACCGGTGACACAGACAGTGGTGTGTCCAGTATTCCCTCAGTGGCCAGAGTCTCTCCCTGTCGCCCCGGATTTGAGGGCTTTGAAACGAGCGTAGAACTTGTTGAGCTCATCCGGTAGTGTGACTCTGCTGGTTAAGGCCCCCAAACTCTTCTGTTTGTAGTCTGGGATGACTTTAGATACATAATTCAGGTCACAAACGTGTATATATAAATTTGTTTCCATGGTGTCTTGTGTTTGAAGCATCATCCAGTTGGTTTGTCATTGATGTGGATTTGCTGCTCATGTGAATCCTCCCACAGTGTTTCATTAGCAGCTGTAACCACAGTGACTCTGATAAAACAGGAATTAGCAGAATCCATCTGATATGAAGCTGTGGTTTGAATACCACTTCCCTCCTCTTTGAAGAGTAGTCAGATATCTGTGTTCAGGTTTTTGTACAGCCTCTTCTACACTTTGTATCACTGTGTTTCTAGAGCACAGTAGTAGAGAGCTGTGTCTGCCAGGGTTAGTTTTCTGATGGTCAGGTCAGTTGATGAATCTGTTGTTTTAGATTCATATCGTTTATCTGGAATATATTCAGCACTACTATAGGTTCTTGCTCCTTTATAGAGTATAAACTGAGGAGCCTGAAGGTCAGAATGTCTGTACCAGTGAAGGAGAATATAATCTGAAGTAGTCTGATATTGACATTTGAGTGTGACAGATTCTCCTTCTCTTCCACTGACTTTATCTCCTACAGGAGAGATTGTGTCTCCAGCTATTAGTCCTGGAAAAAGTGGAGAAAATGAAGCCATTAGACTAACATTGTTCATGAGGCTGAGAGGAGAAGACAGTGGAAAATATCAAGTGTACAGTGTTACTCTGTGGACAGAAACAGCTCAACTGTTGAGAGATTTCTGCTCTGAACTCCAGTTTCCATCAATCTTTAGAAAAGAATAAAAACATGTTGTGCTTTCTATCTTACCAAAGAAAAGAGCAGCAAGAATAATCCACAGCCAATGTTCCATCTCTACAACAAGGTTTAAATCAACAGGAGAAACTAGCTGATGTTCAACATTCAGTGTGACAATTGTTCTCTTCACAGCAGCAGTTATTATTGACAGAATGGTTGAACACAGTGCAGAAGTAGTGCACCGCCTACTTGATAATGTCGCCCTCTAGTGGAGCTAAAAAGTTGAGTCCAACAGTGTGGAAAAAGGCTTCCAGCAGCTTGTCAGTGTGTCAGCTTGTGTTTTTGTACAGAGACTGTGGGTTTGCTGTCACTGTGGGCCTCACAGCACAGTAGTACAGAGCAGAGTCTGTCACTGCAGCAGAGGAGATCTGCAGATCCATTTGGGTTTTATCCTCACTCACTGTAACTGACAGTCTAGAGGTTGTTGCATTTTGTGTTCCCAAGTGAAAGATGAGGAACTCTGGTGGTTTTCCTGGATATTGTCGATACCAGAAGAAATATTCAGTAGTTGCTTTTCTGGAGTATGTGTAGGACAGAGTAACAGTGCTGTCTTCTAAACTGGACTCTTGTTTCTTGACTGCAGTGAGTTCTTCACAGCTGACACCTAAAGGAAGAGATAACTCTGTAACTTTATGATCTAAAGGTTTTTATCAATGAAGCTCTTTTAATGTTAATGATCTCACCTACCTCTTATTGTGAGCAGAAACAAAGTCACAAACAGACTGAAGTTCACTGACAGCATCTTAAAGATAAAGACAATCTGTCTGTTTTTTGGATGAAACACCACTGTGAAAGTTTCTGTCTTTTCTGTACTTGAGTCTCAGTTTTGCTCCTCCCTTAATCCCTCCCTCCTTCCTCTCACAACTCTGACAAATAGTGTGTTTGTCACTGCTGTGCTGCTGTTATTCACTAAATGCCATCATTTCCATCAGGTAACAAGTAGCTGATAAGGTCACACTGATTGACACTTTACAGCACGTGAAGGTCCTGACTGAGTTCAATCTTTAAACCTACTATAATTAACTTTTAACTGGTTATAAAACAGTCCATGTTTAAGACTGACATATCTATATGATGAACATAAGCATACAAGACCTGCAGTGATTAGATTGATTCATTCTACATGTAAAATTGTTAATTCCTGCCACTGGGTCAGATTAAATCAGATTTCCATTAAAATCATTTCAATGAAACTCTACTGCTTTTGTCCACAGGCGCCAACAGAGTCTACAAAGAATAAAATGTCCTTGTTACTTTAATCAGATGATAAACTACTCTTCAATTACAGTAGACACACATCCATTACTTATTAAACACTCAAACAGTGTTATTCACATGACACATAACTTGAATTGAATTGAAAATAAATCACCTACAATGTTGATTTTCAGCTCCAAAGAGGAAGATTGTTTGCTTCTTTCATATTCAGAAATACATTTTGTATGCTTTAAGTCAGCTGATAATGAAAGATAAGTGTCAAACATTATACCCAGACTATGAATGCTGAGTTTAACATCAACAGACAGCATATTTGCTCTCACCTGCTTTACAGGATTTTGTGGGAAATTAAAATCTAGATAAACTCAATTGTACGATGATCTGAAACACCAGCTCTTCACATGTTTTATACCATGGTCGGAGTGAATACTGGATTCTGATTGGCTGCTGGATGTCCATTAATTCCTGATGTAGGACACTTAACTGCCCCTCTGAACTTATTGATACTTTATATTAGTGATCCTCCCACATCCCATATGCTATTCAGCTCACTACTTCAGACTGCAACCGTCAGTCCACAGGACCTCTTGTTGGTGAAAATCTTGATTTGATTTGGGGACAATGACATGGCTGATAGCTAGCTAGGCTTGTGTTTAAACATACTGTCATGTTAAATTCAATGTTTGTTGACCGTACACAATGTTACTGAGAATCTTGCTATCATAATGTCAGCTCTCTGTCTCATAGCTGAGCCAAAGCGCTCTCTGAGTAGAGGGAACTAGAAATATCTTCAGTTTCCAAGTTGTATCTATGGTTCGTCCTATTTACTGGAGTAGTGAACATTGTTTTTGTTGCATCAGAACCTTATAGGTTGGTAATGATTCTTCCAGGTATTAGTCAAACCCTCAGGTGTTACCAGGGAAACACTAGGGCTTGTAAAATAATTTAGATTTTGATTCCAAACATGAAAATATAAAATACAGATTATTTTTCTTCATTGGAAAGTGACCATGGTATAAGTGGATTCATGCAGTTTGAGGTGTCCATTTTACAGAATGAATGGACATTGTGGACACACACACGGTCGATTAATTCCTGATAGTAGACACATTGTCAGACATTATCCTTTACATAAACCAGCCATTCAATCCCATACCATTGAAGTTTAACAGTGTGTGACTCCCTCTAGTGGATGTTGTGGAGTATTCTGTTGTCTTTGCTCCAAAGGTTTTTGTACAGAGTTTTGGTGTTTCCTGTCACTGTGGGCTGCAGAGCACAGTAGTACACAGCAGAGTCAGACAGCTGAAGCTTCTGGATCTTCAGAGGAACTGATGGTTTGTTGATCGCAGCATTAAATCTTTCCTTCGGGAAGTCAGCAGCATTATCTTCTGTTCCAAAAGTATCACGACGCAAAATATACACAGGAAAGTCATTGACTTCCTGTTTGTACCAGAACAAATATGCAGTTGTGGAAACACTGGTCTCAAATGTACATCCAAGTGTAACTGTCTCTCCTTCAGTAGCAATGACATCTCCTGGTGGCTGGGTCACTCTGTCTTCTCCTTTACACTCTGGGGAAGAAGAGAACATGCAGAGGAAGAGATGAATCAATAAAGATGATTGATTAAAGGAGAACAATCAGTAGGTTTAAAGAGTTACCTAGCCAGAGAGTCAGAATCAGGATGTTTCTCAGCCAGTGTTTCATGTCTGCAGTGAGAGGGGAGGAGAGAGAGGAAGAACATTGATACTCTGATGGATCTGGGCCTTCACATCATTGGTCCTTCCTCTTTATCATCTGCTGAGGAACTCTCAACATTTACATCTCATTTATATTCAGCAGTGAAATATCTCAGAAACTGCTGAATGGATTGTCATGAGCTTTTATCCAGATATTCATGGTTCACAGAGGATGATGGATTCCTCTCAACTGATAACACAGTTGAAGTTAATATGAGACTTCAGCAGTTAGATCCAGTGGGTTTCTTCTAAAGTTTAAGACTTTTTAACATGAAATTGCCTCTGCACAAAAAGATTTAGATGGTATCTTTTTTTGTGTAACTCAGACTGCTGAATCATCATATTACCTTGAACTGAACTTTGGAATATATTTCTGTACAGAATGAGGACTATGGAGTTTGTCCCCCATCACTAGGATGGAATTCACATCAGGAAAATATCTTTTAAAGACCAGTATGAACAGGAGGAATGATTACAGAAAGAATCATGTTTTAATGTACATATGAACATGTGAATGTTGTTTTAAGACAGACTGTTAACTGAATAACTATTTATTTTATCACTGGATCTTATTATCAGTGTCCACTTGATGGGGCTGTTTTTCAGTAAAAGCAGAAGCTGGAGTGTGTAAATCTTCAGTGAGGAGCTGTCAGGTTTTTGTACAGAGTTTTGGTGTTTCCTGTCACTGTGGGCTTCACAGCACAGTAGTACACAGCAGAGTCTGTCACTGCAGCAGAGGAGATGTTCATATCTATTTGGTTTTGCTCCACTTTAATCTTCAGTCCAGGGATTTGTTCCTGTCCTACATTTCCTGAACCAGAGTGAGAGATGAGGAACTCTGGTGGTTTTCCTGGATATTGTCGATACCAGAAGAAATAATCACTACCAGTTGCTTGTTTGTTGTATGTGTAGGACAGAGTAACAGTGCTCTCTTCTAAACTGGACTCTTCATCCTTTACTGGAGTGAGTTCTTCACAGCGGACACCTAAAGGGAGAGATAACTCTGTCATTTCGTGTTGCAAAAGACTCTTTGTAATTCAATTTCATCATCACCATGCAGAAACAACATACCTGTTATGATGTACAGTAGAGTAATAGTAGAGAAAGTTGTGTGCAGTGACAGCATGTTGAATAAAGGTAATGTTTCTGGTTTGTGTATTGAACTCTGCTGAATATGGAAGTTCCTCTCTCTTCTATAGTTCAGTAACAGCTTAGCTCCTCCCTGAATCTCTCCCTCTCCTCTTAGATCTGTATTTTCTTCCTCCTGGTTAACAGACTGGTAGCAGCATTTTCTACCAGCTGGAGGTGGGAAGGCTTTTGTTTCTTTTATTACTGGAGTTACATGAGTGATTTAAAGGATGGATCACCTTTTTCAGGGTTTGTAAATATAAGAATTTTGTTCTTAAGTGGAGGAAATCATCATCACAGTACAATTTAAGTCTGTCAATGAAAAGGAAGCTCAGTGTCAAAAATTACATGGCCATGTGTAACATTAATGGAGAGTGCACTCAGATTTGATTTCAGACGTTTTTCAGAATTTTCAGGGCGAATCAACAAATCTCACTCAATTAATAGGTCTGGAACACCAACAGTTAATGAACCAGCTGCCACAAGTACTGAATTTTTAAAATAATCATATAATGTATAAAAATAAAACTGATGTTGTCTTTAGAAATATTTTGATCTAAAGTAGATGTCGCAATCATAGATTTTAGCCCCCCGAGTCATTAAATATTAAGTATCTGCTGATCCTTAATCTGATACTTGTATTTTGTTTAGATCATACAGTGCACATTACATATATGCTTGATAATTCAATTCTTTTGCATTGCATTAAGAAACAAAAACGCCTGCATCAAAGCTGTTCCTTAATGTTTTTTGATGTTCTTTTTACATAATAATGTATAAAATAAAAGACTATAATGTTTTTGGTCTTGTCCTGTCTGGAGGGAGTTTCTCTCTCCAGTGTTTGTTGCTTCAGTGCAGCTTTTACCTTTTATGCCTATCAGTGAAACATCTAGGAAGGAGGGCACCCACTTGATAACTCAGAGGATGCCATCACTCACTTGACCATCCCACAGAGTCTTAGTAGTGTCTCAGGAATGCAAACGGTGTACGGGTCCCACCCACACATGGCTACCAAAAAGTTCAAAGAGGAATATACCCCTTGAGTCAGTGAGAGCGGGGGCGGAAGATGACTCTTCGGCAGACAACCCGGGAACGAATACAGGAACGGAACAGACTACGAGAATGATGGTCAATCAGCATACCTGAGGCTCCAACAGCTACAGCAGGACACACTCTCCAGAGCTGCATATGTGGCTGGGAAAAGGTTACTTCCACCAAAGGCCTTAAAATACATCAAGGCATAAAAAGGTGCCTGAAGAAGGGTCAACAGGGAACTCGCATCGACAGCTACTTTCTCAGAAGCAGGTCGAGTCAGTCGACTGAAGTTCAGCAGCAGGACACAAACCAAAGTCTGCAGGACATCAACATCCCTGTCCCTCAGGAGGAAGAACCAGGCACAGAAGAGCAACCTGAACCCAACCCATCATGACCTGCAACAGAGAAGAAGATCCAGGGGCAAATGCCATTAGTCAAATGGCCAAAATCCTGTGATAAGACACTGTGGAAGGAGGTCAACACTGATCTCTGCAACATCCTAGAAGGGATCAGAGGCACCACCATCAAGAAGTTGGGGAAAATGGGGGATCTAATCTACGCCTATGGAGTAGAAATGTTCGGAGTGGTCTAAAGCAAGCGATCTACTCCGTCAATCCCTATCAAGTCCAGAAGGCAGACAGAAATAGATCATCAAAGAGAGAAGGCAGCTGAAGAAGCAATGGAGGGAAGGCCACTGAGGAGGAGAAGGAGGACATAAACCTGCTGCAGGGAGAGATCCAGAGTAGGTTTGCATCACTGAGGAGAGCTAAAAACCTTTTGAGGAAATGTAGAAGGAAGGAGCAAAAGAGAACAGGCTTCGACAAAAATCCCTTTAAATTTGTGAAGAGTCCACCTACACTAAAAATGAAATGTGCAACTTAAATATAAGTAGTTGTGCAAAAAGTTTGTTTGTCGTAAGTTGGAGTTTAAACCAGTCTTAGTCAGCAGGGTTGGAGGTACTGGGAGCTGTGGTTGTGAAGGTTGGAGGTACTGGGAGCTGTGGTTGTGAAGGTTGGAGGTACTGGGAGCTGTGGTTGTGGAGGTTGGAGGTAGATAGTGCTGCAGGCTCACTACGATCAACATTAGACTCTATCGCTCCTATAAAAAGGAAATTATTAAAACATAGGAGACTAGCACCTTGGTACAACCACCAAACCCACCAGTTAAAGCAAATAGCTAGGAAATCTGAAAGGAAATGGCACTCTTCCAAATTATCAGAATATCGCTCAATTTGGCAAGATAATCTTAAAACCTATAGAAAGGCCCTCCGTAATACCAGAGGAGCCTATTATTCAGCACTAATAGAAGAAAATAAGAATAACCCTAGGTTCCTCTTCAGCACTGTAGCCAGGCTGACAGAGTCACAGCTCTATTGAGCCACATATCCCCATAAACTTAAGTAGCAATGACTTCATGAGCTTCTTCTATAATAAAATTATTACTATTAGAGAAAAAAATAATCACCAACTGCCATCAACAGTTATCAGTGGCTCTCTAAGTTCAGGGACTTTAACTAATGTAAACTCAGATATATATTTAGACTGTTTTTCTGCTATCGATCTTCATCAGTTAACTTCAATCATTTCTTCATCGAAGCAAGTCTGTTGGACCCGATCCCAACTAGGCTGCTTAAAGTTGTTCCCTTAATTGGCACTTCTTTACTGGATATGATTAATCTTTCTTTATTATCAGGATATGTACCACAGTCCTTTAAAGTAGCTGTAATTAAACCCCTTCTTAAAAAGTCCACTCTTGACCCAGGGGTTTTAGCCAACTATAGACCGATTTCTAACCTCCCCTTCCTCTCTAAGATTCTGGAGAAAGTAGTCGCCAAAGAGTTGTGTGACTTTCTACATAACAGTAGTCTATTTGAGGATTTTCAGTCAGGATTTAGAGTTCATCATAGCACAGAGACAGCTCTGGTTAAAGTTAATAATGACCTTCTGACTGCTTCTGACAATGGACTTGTCTCTGTACTTAGATCTTAGTGCTGCATTTGACACCATTGACCATAATATTCTTTTAGAGAGACTTGAGCATCAAATTGGCATTAAAGGAACCGCACTAAGCTGGTTTAAGTCATATTTATCAGATCGCTCGCAGTTTGTACATGTTAACGATGAATCTTCAATAAATACTACAGTTAGTCATGGAATTCCACAAGGTTCTGTACTTGGACCAATACTATTTACTTTATATATGCTCCCTTTAGGCAACATTATTAGGAATCACTCCATTAACTTTCACTGTTATGCAGATGATACGCAGTTATATCTATCAATCAAACCCAATGAAATTAATCAATTATCTAAATTACAAACATGTCTTACGGACATAAAATCCTGGATGAGCTGCAATTTTCTGATGTTAAACTCAGAAAAAAACGAAATTCTTGTTCTTGGCCCCAAAAAACCTTAGAGACTCACTGTATAAAGATATAGTTACTCTAGATGGCATTACCTTGGCCTCTAGCACCACTGTCAGGAATCTTGGAGTTATCTTTGATCAGGATTTGTCATTTAATTCCCACATAAAGCAAACCTCTAGGACTGCCTTCTTTCATTTACGTAATATTACAAAAATTAGACACATACTATCACAGACAGATGCAGAAAAACTAATCCATGCATTTGTTACTTCTAGGCTGGATTACTGCAACTCTTTATTATCAGGTTGCCCCAATAAGTCCATTAAAACGCTCCAATTAATTCAGAACGCTGCAGCACGAGTACTGACAGGAACTAGAAAAAGAGATCACATTTCTCCTGTACTAGCTTCTCTGCATTGGCTCCCTGTAAAATGTAGAATAGAATTTAAAATCCTCCTCCTCACCTATAAAGCTTTTCATGGTCAGGCCCCTTCATATCTTAAAGAGCTCATAGTACCCTATTACCCATCTAGAACACTACGTTCTCTGAATGCTGGGCTACTTGTGGTTCCTATAGTCTCTAAAAGTAGAACAGGAGCCAGAGCCTTCAGTTACCAAGCTCCTCTCCTGTGGAACCAGCTTCCATTTGTGGTTCGGGAGGCAGACACCCTCTCCACATTCAAGACTAGGCTTAAGACATTCCTCTTTGATAAAGCTTATAGTTAGGGCTGGATCAGGTGAGTCCTGAACCATCCCTTAGTTATGCTGCTATAGGCCTAGACTATCGGGGCATTTCCCATGGTGCACTGAGCTCCTCTCTTCCTCTCTCTTTCTGCACTCATTCATGTCACATTAATGCATGTTACTAACTTCACTTCTTCCCCGGAGTTCTTGTGGTTTCTCGTCTCGCAGGTTCTTATCGATCCTGGTGGAGCCTCCTGCCATGGTCCTGCTAGATTGCCATTACCAATACTGTTGTTGCTGTGCACCTGTCTGTCTGTCTGTCTCTCTGTCTCTCTCTCTCTCTCTCTCTCTCTCTCTCTCTCTCTCTCTCTCTCTCTCTCTCTCTCTCTCTCTCTCTCTCACACACCAACTGGTCGAGACAGACGACCACCCACCTAGAGCCGGAGGATCTGTCCTAGGTTTCTGCCTTTTTAACAGGCAGTTTTTCCTTGCCCTTGTCTCCAAGGTCTTGCTCATGGTGGTACTGTTGGGTCTCTGTAATTTATGTTATAAAGAGTTCGGTCTAGACCTGCTCTATTTGAAAAGTGTCCTGAGATAACTTCTGTTATGAATTGGCGCTATACAAATAAAATTGAATTGAATTGAATTTAGTAAATATAAAGACAGTAGCAATCAAAACCTGAGTCTGGGTTGTCAATCAGTTTATGGAGATACTTGATTAAAACTGTATGATTTGTCAGTAGTGGAGTTAAATATAACTGTGTGTGAGAGAGAGAGAGAGAGAGAGAGAGAGAGAGAGAGAGGAGAGAAAGAGAGAGAGAGAGAGAGAGAGAGAGAGAGAGAGAGAGAGAGAGAGAGAGAGAGAGAGAGAGAGAGAGAGAGAGAGAGAGAGAGAGAGAGAGAGAGAGAGAGAGAGAGAGTCTAATGTAATGCTCATTAGAACTAACTGGAATCTTTTTGTGTTTGTCCCGTTCCCTGCCTATCCCTCCCTTTAGATGGTCACATGTGACTATTTCCCATTAAAACCTTGTTATAACATCCAAAATGTTAACCTACACAAACATTGTGTAACTGTTAGAGGATTTAGGCTAATCTTGTCCTGGTTGGCTCCCTGGTAGAGCCTGCCATCAGTGTGTGAATGGCTGAATGATAGACATGTATTGTAGAGTGCTTTGAGTGGTTGATAATACTAGAAAAGCATTATATATGCAAGAGCAATCCATTTACCATATTCTTCACTGTGTCAGAACCTATAGGTGTGCATCACCTGTGTGATCATGAGAAGGCTGAAGAACCAGGAGTGACAAGATATCACCGGCTGCTGGGGTGCAGCATTAAACCCAGAGACAGGTCGGCAAGCAGAGGCAAAACATACAGAGAATGAAACCAAGTTCACATCAGTCATAATAAGATATTATGTAAGAATGAATGTATGTGTGAGGCTGTTGGGTAATATTTTGCATGTCTATGTCTCCAACAGTAAACTGGCTAATATTGTTTGTTTGTCTGTGTGTTTTCCCCTCATGATCCAGACATTTTGGAAATGAAAAGTCTCCTGCCACAAGATCTTCAGAGCCAGTGAGTATTCATGTTATCCTGATAAAGACTGTGAATGGATAATGTGCATACTAGAGGCCATATTACTGCCAGTTTGTCAGCACAAAGACAAACAATATTGTACTCATCTATGCTGTGTATGAATCCAGTGGTGCCGAATGGTTAACAATGGTTAAACAACTTCTTTCAAATATGAAAATGTACATAGTGGTTCAAACATGAATCCCATTCCACACATTAACATGAATCCCTGTTTTCTATGACTTTCCCATCATGCTGGCCAGTAGTCTTTGTAACACAGTAATGTAAGTTGGCTAGTCATTCCCCAAAGTTATCCAGGAAATAGCTCTGCAGTCCAATGGCCACTTTAACATCCTTTCTGAGTAAAAGCCTTTAACTATAATGTCTCATCAATTTAAATGAAGTTTGTTTAAAAGAGTAGTTCACTTTAAATTAAAAATCAGTCATTACCTAACCCTCATGCTGAAAGAAGGTCAGGTTATTGTTTTCAATTCACAAAACACTCCTGGAGTTTCACATGAAAACAGCTTGCTGCATCCTCCCAAACAGCTGTAGTCAACAGCGGCTTTGTTTCAAACGTTAAAAAACAACTTTACAAAAACATAAAAGGCCTTCATACTGCTTGTCTATCCTAATCCAAGTTTTCCAAAGTCCAGACATGCCAAGTTGACCTGAAAAGTCGTCATTTACACCATGTGTTGAGCAGAAATCTTCACTGTAGCTTCTTAGCTGGGAGCTGCGTTGACGTACACACTGTTTGATCTGTGGGTGTGGGTTTGCTTGACCACAGTGCAGAGCTCAGAACCTGAGGATTCTTCACTTGTTTTTTGCATTTAAAACGTAGTCACTATTTTCTGCAGTTGTTTGGGAAAATGCTACAACACTGATTTCCTGTGAAACTCCAGCAGTGTTCATTTAAAATGAACTATAAATAAAATCCTACTTTTTACAGTAAAGACCTTTCAGTAATAGTTTCTCTCTGTGTGTGTCCCCTCCAGGAGCATCAAAGATCCAGACGATTTCTGCCAATTTGGAGGAGGATTCAGATTTTTCTGCTTTTTCTGCTGTGTTGTACCTCTGTTACAGATTCATTGACCCTTTGTGGTATATTTTCATTTTACTTAATAATACACTGTATAGTTAGGATTCTTAATTAAAAGACTGTAATGCTTCTCCACAGATGTTATCAGAACTACCTTATACAGAGCCCCCAAGGGTTAGGAGAATGAAGAAGACCACAACTCCCTCAGCTCAACAACACAATTTGTTGCTTCCTCCATCCATTTCAAAGGTGAAATCTTGACCTCATTTTGATAGAAATGCTAACAAACACATTTTACACACATTTAGTTTTTCAGTTCCTCCTGGGGGGCTCTAAAGAACTGTTGTGAATAATTGGTTGATATTGTAAATTGACATCTGAATACAAAAAATAAAAGGATTTTAGAATCAATAGTGGTGATTACTTTATTTGTAGTAAATTTCCCACAACATTTTAATTGAAACAGTGAAAACCTTTAGCTGTATCTATTATGTATTGCTTTAGTATGTTTTCAGTTGAGGATATTTCACAGTAATTTTGAAGATCATATTTTGGTGTGTGATCGTAATAATTTAGCAAAAATCTGTAAAATAATCATATTTTCCTGCAGAACTTTTAGAATTGTCCCTTTATTGGAGGTGATTGATCATAATTATTTGGGAAAAAATTGTAAAATAACGGTATTTTTCGGTAAACATTTGAATGTAATTTCCTGTAAATTTAATGTTTTTACACATTATTTGAATTAGGGTATTTTACTTTAATTTTACTTTCTTACAGTGTGGTGGATGACTTGTGGTCGATGACTTTGACTCCTTCCCAGTCAATGCTGTGACTGATTTTGGTCTGGAGTTCTCAGACAGCTGATGTTGTCTGTTTCTGTTGTTCATTCAGTCTCTTGTTCAGGGTTCTTGCTGTTTCACAATACAGTGTTCCCCATAGTTATTTAATGTGTTATCAGAAACCACTCCAGTCTTTCTCTTTGGATGAACCCTGAACCATTACACTTGGTTGAAAGCTCCTTAAAGCTACTAACTCCATCATTGAGGCCTCCAGGTACAAATTCAGGTCTCTTTCATTTCACAGCAGTGTGATGTGCAAACTCATTGTAGAGAAACTACAAAAGGTATAATCAATGATAAACAATTTGAATAGAATAATAATCATGTAAACTTATGGAATACATCATTGTCAGCAAAACAATGGAAATCTATATTGTGTTTAAAATGCATTTACCAAAATAGAAATGAACAGGACCCAGGATCAAACCCTGTGGTACACCACAATCACAGAAACTTCTTTAGTAAATATAAAGACAGGAGCAATCAAAACCTGAGTCTGGGTTGTCAACCAGTTTATGGAGATCCTTGATTCAAACTGTATGATTTATCAGTAGTGGAGTTAAATATAACAGTAAATATAATTACACACTTACTAACTTAATATAAAACTGAATTGAAATTGAAAT